>NC_091347.1:16402474-16404974 GCF_038502225.1 Cherax quadricarinatus | reverse complement strand
TTTTGATTACGCCTATGTATTTTGCCTATACATATCTCTCCTGGATATATATATATATATATATATATATATATATATATATATATATATATATATATATATATATATATATATATATATGCCGAATAGGTAAAACTTGCGAATTTGGCTCAAATATGAACGCTCTTCTTGCCGAATAAGGCAAGCGAAAATTTGTGTTGCAATAATTTCACAAAAATCATTCTGAACCTAACGAAAAAGAAATATATTTCATTGTGTTTATTATTAAATTATTGTAAACTTATATAAAATATATATAGTTGGATTAGGGTAAGTTAAATTGAGCTTGTTATAATAAGGTTAGTTAAGCTTTCTAAAGTTCTTTTGGTACAAAATTATTAATTTTTAAATTAATATAAATGAAAAAATATATCTCTAAGGTAAGTAAGATAGCAGAAGACAGCAGATGAGAGAGGTGTAAGAGGTTAGCAGGTGCAGGTGTTAAAGAGACTTACGTAGCAGCAATCTTCCCAAGACTCCGCTGATATCATGAGTGCTATCTCTCTGTATCCCTCTTCCATTTCACTCGCTCTAATTGCTCCCTCATTGATTCCTATCAGGTTGAAGGAATTAGGAGAAAGTGATAAGCGCTTAGTGTTAAATTTACACCGAGTGAGAAAGATTTTAAACACGTAGGGAAGAGAGACAATACACTGCAATGTGATTAAAAATTGATACATTTAGTTTTCGTAATTTCAGTCACTGATAGTTTGAAACTATGTAGATGAATGGTTCAGAGAACCGACATGTTGATAAATTAGACACATGTGCAACTCTTGGGTATCTTTATTGTGGAAATAAATTAGACACATGTGCAACTCTTGGGTATCTTTATTGTGGAATAAAGATACCCAAGAGTTGCACATGTGTCTAATTTATCAGTTTGAAACTATGGTGGAGGTGATAGTTTTATTAATAGTTAATGAGGTTTAAAGCCTATCGATTACACTAGGGTCAATAATCACCATCCTTGCATAAGTACCACCGTTTTTGTATAATAACTACCATCATTCTCGCGAAACAATTATAACCATTATTGTATAACAACCACCATTCTTGCATAACAACTACCACCATTCATGCATAACAATTATCACCATTCTTGCATAACAATTACCAACATGCTTACATAACAACTACAACCATTCCTGCATAATTATCACCATTCTTGCATAACTACAACCATTCTTGCATAACTACAACCATTCTTGCATAACTACAACCATTCTTGCATAACTACAACCATTCTTGCATAACTACAACCATTCTTGCATAACTACAACCATTCTTGCATAACTACAACCATTCTTGCATACCAAGTCCTGCTATCGACAACAATGAAGAAAGTTGCAGAAGAAGCTTCTATTGAGGACAACCTTTCGCTCTGTGTGGAGCGAAATGTTGACTTAATAAAACGCTACAGAGCGAAACGTTGCCACAGGAAAACCTCATTCCTCTCCCTTTGTGTTTACTGTACCACAATTCTGTGAGCAATGTTACGAAATTGTACTAAAATGAGTGGCGAAATGTACTGTGTAATTTTTACCGCTTACACTAATGTACACGGAATGTACATCGACGTACTGTGTACAGTAATGTACATGAAGTGTACAGTGAGATACTGTGTACAGTAATGTACATGAAGTGTACACTGAGATACTGTGTACAGTAATGTACATGAAGTGTACACTGAGATACTGTGTACAGTAATGTACATGGAGTGTACACTGAGAATCTGATAGCTGAAGGGAATCATACCTGCCTGTCAGTGTACACTCTGAAAGCAAAACATCCAGTGTACAAAATTCAGGATAATGTACATGGTGTTCTTAGCGTCACAGTAATATACCTGCAAACATTTTCTGGGTGTCACAGCCCCCCTACACAGCGGTCGCAGACTAAGTCGCCTTATCAACGAGGCTGTTGGTACTAGCCGCACACAGTACACCATCCCTGGATGTGTAATTAACCTATGATTTCTGATCCCAAGGAGTGTACATGGACCAAGGAGTATACATGTACTATGTACTCTGTGACGCAAAGAGTGTAAACAGTGTGCTAAACCAGTAAGTAATTACTAAGAAGATTAGTGTACTTAGCCTGTACTCCAAGAAGCAAGGAAGCACATAGTGGAGTGTACAAAGTGTACAAGGAGTGTACAGGGAGTGTGCGCAGGTACACTTCGCGTGGTTCCTTAATTAGCACACCTTGTCGCAAGCTCGTAACTACGGGCTAAGTAATTAACAGTAATCAGGTGAGACCTCACAAGATTTTTAGGGCTTACTAAATCACGTCCCAGAGGCAATATTGGTAGCGTGAGGGGTGTGGGCGTGAGAGGTGAGGGCGTGAGAGGATAGGGTGTGGGCGTGAGAGGTGAGGGTGTGGGCGTGAGAGGTGAGGGTGTGGGCGTGAGAGGTGAGGGCGTGAGAGGATAGGGTGTGGGCGTGAGAGGTGAGGGTGT
>NC_091347.1:16389974-16397474 GCF_038502225.1 Cherax quadricarinatus | reverse complement strand
CGTACTGTAGCTGGGATACAAGACACTGTATTACCTCTTTACCAAGTTATTACAGGTGGGTGGAGAGAAGGGGTAGGGGTGCTGGGGGAATCACCCTACTCCCCACTTACCTTTCCTTATACTCCTCACTCCTCGTTTCGCGTCTGAGGGAGCTATTGTTTACGGGTAGTTTTGGTGGTAGTGGGAATTGTTGTTGGAGGATGTGTTGGAGTGTTGAGAGGGAGAGGGGAGGGAGAGGGAGAGGGAGAGGAGGAGGGAGAGGGAGAGGGGTAGGGAGAGGGGAGGGGGAGGGGGAGGAGAAGGGGAAGGGCAAGGAGGAGAAGGGGAAGGGCAAGGAGGAGAAGGGGAAGGGGAAGGAGGAGAAGGGGAAGGAGGAGAAGGTGAAGGAGGAGAAGGGGAAGGGGGAGAAGGAGAAGGGGAAGGGGGAGAAGGAGAAGGGGAAGGGAGAGGAGGAGGTTGAGGTTGAGGGGGAGAGTTAGAGTTTTGGAGTGTTGGGGAGGTTGTGTTAGGGTAGTTCTCTTGTAGGCAGCTGCGTTTTTTCATCATTCTCCTCTAAAAGGTCTTCCTAAAGTACATAAAGTGGTATTCTTTATCATGGTCCACTGCCTTGGGTACCTTAGTGAAAGCAGTACAGTATTATTAAAACCTGAACACCCTCAGATAAATATATAAGCTCCAGATTTTCACTTATTAAATAATAACAACAACAATAATAATAGTAATAAATAATTATACTAATAATAATAATCTTTATTTCTAGAAGTACATGATACAACTAATAACAGTCCTTACGCAGAAACGGGAAAAAACTTATCTGCTTATTCTAAATTGTTTATATATATATATATATATATATATATATATATATATATATATATATATATATATATATATATATATATATATATATATATATATATATATATAACTTTACCTTGTTAACAAGTATTTAGTTTTGTGTTTTGCATGAAAAATTTGTTTGGTCTCAGATGGATGTGAAAACACCAAGCTGGAAAAAGTCTGGACGGGTCGAGTACACACAGTTTTGGTATTAAGTAGTTAATGACGACCATTTACTATCTTGTAAATGGGAGAAAAGTCGGATATTACATGCGTTTACCGTATTAGCCCGACCATCATCCTACAATGAAGAAGAATGCAACAGAGGAGATTGCAAGGGAGGAAAATGCAAGAGAATGCACTCTCGGGGTTGTCAGGAGCAGCACGCACGCAGTACGTACGCGTACGTGCACACACACATCAACAACAATACGAGCTGTTATGAATGGCTGAACACACTGATGTCCTCGTTGACTTATACGAGGAAAAGAGCAGACATAAACGCACATAGGATAAACAAAAAAGTTCACATAGGATAAACAAAAAAATATGTAAAGTAAGTTCTTAAAAGCTACCTACAGTAGATAACATAAACAACTTCAGTTAACGGAGAAAAAACTGCCGAAGGAATACTATAAACCTTTTTTTTATAAAGATTGTTGGAATATTTGAACGAGTTTCAGGAGAGGGTAGTTACTTACAAACGCCTGAAAATAAAATATATATTAGATTCAAGACTGAAGAGAGAGCCACAAGAGAGAAGTTCTACTGTTACTACCAACTCTGAGGACGAAACACGAGTAGAGCTCTGCCTCTGTAGCTACATATATAATGTTGTAGTTAATAATATACACTCTCAATTAGAGAGAGAGATTTAAGGACTCCTTGAGCTTCCATATCAAAGCGATGAAGAAGGTTGAGAGAGAATGCAGATAGAAGGCAGGCAATGTTAGTGATGACGGTGGTGGCGGTGATGGTGGTTGCTGTCGCAGTGGAAGTGGTACCTTTTGGGGTGGTGGTGGTAGTTATAGTGATGGTGATTCTTAGAGGTGGTAATTGTTGTTGTTGTTGTGGTCACTGTGCACCAGCCAAAAAATCCTTTTCCTAAGACGCCTAATACAAACTCTCTTCATACAAGTACCACGAGTACCCATCACACACACACACACACACACACACACACACACACACACACACACACACACACACACACAGGGTTATTGTGACGGAGCAGCAACACCGTGAAATCAGTGACCAGGTTCCTGCTGCCTCCTATTCTGTCGCGGCCATTACCATGTCACACTACACAATAGACCCACAATAGACCCACAATAGAATGCACAATACAAGACACAATAGATGGACAAAAGGCATCCTCAGGATCCAGGCCGACCTCCTTGAAGACCTGACTGAAATATGTGTGGGAATGCTAAGGTGACGCACCAGAGAAGACGCATTTCTTGTCTCTCCAGGTACCTGGGACTGCAAGACTCAGGTGGGATGCACTAACGCATGCTTGTACTTACGCATATACGCCACCAGAAGTTCAGTCTCCACCCTCACAAACATAATTTGGTAAGTACAAACACGCTTATAATTGAATCCATACATTCGTAACAGCTAAGAGGCAGGGCCAGGAGCTGAGACTAGACCCACCTTAACCACAGCTAGACGAGAACGCATGCATGCATGCACGCAAGAATGAACGCACAAGCGCAAACATTCATGTACATACACAGATACACAAAACAAAGCCTGCAAACTTCGCTCACGGAGGACCTCGGGGAAAGCATTGTACCGAGCATATCACCTGAGGCGCACATGAAGCGAGAACCTGCTGCAACAAATGCGAGTCTGGCAAATTTAAGACACGCTTTCGGTATCTTAAGCAAGGAGTCATCAACGACGCTGTATACCTACGGCCTATGTCAGGTAAATAGTGGAGTATACAGCACCATTATCGAACTCACACCTAATCAAGTATGTCAAGAAACTGGAGAAGGTGCTGAGGTCTGCAATGCCACTAGTCCCGGAGCTACAAAGCGTCTTATAATGAGAGGTTAAGAAAGCTAAACCCAATGACATTAGTGCAAAGGACGAAAGCTGAAAACACAGACGAGCCACAGGCATGTTAGGCAGTATTTCTTGTCTTAGACTAGAACGATCTCCAGTGGAACGGTAGAGGCAGGATCCATTCATAGCTTTAAGAAGAAGTACCTTACGCCTCTCAAAGCTAGGAGTGAACCCAGTAGTGGCTAGCAAAAAAAAAAAAAAAAGGCGGGGCCAAGGGCTAAGACACACACACACAGTGGAGACAGGATCCATATACAGCTTTAAAAAGAGATACCAAAAAGCTCATGGATCAGTAACGTAGGACCTAGGATCTAGTAACGACCAGAGTAGAGGCGGGGCCAGGAGCTGTGAATCGACCTGCAAACACAAATAGGAAAGCACAAACACAAATTAAAACTTGGTATATTGATTCAGTTTTTCATGGAAATGTCAAAACTGACAGAACGGTTAAGAGTAGCAAATTCAAATTTTTCGACACACACACACAAAAATTATATATATATATATATATATATATATATATATATATATATATATATATATATATATATATATATATATATATATATATATATATATATATATATATAGTGAGGCTGACATCTTTTGATGTTTCTGATGATGTTTCTCAACATAGTTCCTTCCAGGAAGGTTCCTTGATGCCTGGGAAAGGCTTCTGATCCAAGGAATTAAGAGCTACCTTTTCCCTCAAATCAAACCTCGTAAATGATTTTTTCCTCAGTCTACGTAACAGGTGCTGCTAGCACCCACAGGCTGGCTGTTCCAGCCAGCAACCAGGAGGCCTGGTGTGGGCCGGGACCATGGGGGGACAGTGACCCCCCCGGACCCATCAACAGGTGGACGTGGGGCAAAACATCGCGGAATAACATTTGTATCATCTGATGTAATGTGACTCGACATGACGTGTCGTGCCGTAGCATGGACATGCTGTGACATGACGTGTCGCCCCGTAGCACGGACATGTTATGACATGTGACGTACCGTGACATGACGTGTCGTGCCGTAGCATAGACACGCTGTGACATGTGACGTAGCGTGACATGACGTGTCGTGCCGTGGGGAAGACATATCATGAAATGACCTGACGTAGCGTGACATGACGTGACGTAAGGGAAATGCCTTTGAGTTTGACGAAATACTTGGAGAGGAAAATCTTACATTATATATTCAGGCCTCTTGTATACCTTCGTCCAGAGAACTGAACGAGACTTCATATTTGATATTAACCGTAGGTTGGTTGTCTGAAGTCAGATATAGATGGTTGTAGGTAGAACTGGTGCTGATGAGTGGTGGTGGAGGTTGACGAGTGGTGGTGGTGGTGGTTCATGAGTGATTGTGGTGGTTCATGAGTGGTGGTGGTGGTTGAAGATTGGTTCTTGATTAGTGATAGTTGATGGTGGAAGAAGACGGAAAGGACATTACTGTAGGGAGAGGGGGTAGTAGTAGCAGAGGAATGAGATAGTAGTGATTTTGAGGGAGGGGGTAGTAGTGGTAAGGGAGGAGGTAGTAGTAGTGGTAAGGGAGGGGGTAAAAGTGGTAAAGGAGGGAGGGGGGTGTAGTGGTAAAGGAGGGAGGCAGTAGTGTTGAAGATGGTGCGTGGTGGTAGTGGTGACTATTCTGGTGGTAGTGGTGACTGTTGAGGTGGTCATGGTGACTGTGGTGGTAATGGTGACTGTTGAGGTGATAGTGGTGACTGCTGAGGTGGTAGTGGTGACTTGTGGTGGTAATGGTGAGTGTTGAGGTGGTAGTGGTGACTATTGTGGTGGTAATGGTGACTGCTGAGGTGGTAGTAGTGACTGTTGAGGTGGTAGTGGCGACTGTTGAGGTGGTAGTGGCGACTGTTGAGGTGGTAATGGTGACTGTTAAGGTGGTAATAGTGACTGTTAAGGTGGTAGTGGTGACTGTTAAGGTGGTAGTGGTGACTGTTGAGGTGGTAGTGGTGACTGTTAAGGTGGTAGTGGTGACTGTTAAGGTGGTAGTGGTGATTGTTAAGGTGGTAGTGGTGACTGTTGTTGATAGTAATAAATCGATCACCAGCAGAAAACACGTCAGGTGGAAATAAAATAAGAAAGAGAAGAAGGGGACGAAATGAACGAAGAAAAACAGAAAAAATAAAAATCAATAAATATAATCCAATAAGTAAAAACTAATAAATATAAACCAGTAATATAAAACAAATAAAAACCAATACCAATAAAAAATAAATAAAAACTATAAATAAAAACCGATACCTAATCAATAAAAACCAATAAATGAAAATCTATAAAAATAAAAAAATATAAATAAAAACAAATTCTAATAAAAAAATATAAAAATAAAAAATATAAATAACAAAATCTAATAAAAATCTATAAATTAATATAAAGTAAGTTTATCCAGGTATACACAAATACAGTTACATAGATTATCATACATAGCAGATGTGTAGACAACCTGGGATAACAGCAGATGTGTAGACAACCTGGGATAACAGCAGATGTGTAGACAACCTGGGATAACAGCAGATGTGTAGACAACCTGGGATAACAGCAGATGTGTAGACAACCTGGGATAACACAAGAAAGTCAGAGTGACTTATTTCCATTGGGGTCCTTTTACCTTATTATTATATTATATTAAAGGTTATAATATCTTATGATACTATTAAGATTATCTGCAACACGAGGGTCATTAAGACTACTACACGAGGGTCATTAAGACTGCAATACGAGGGTCATTAAGACTGCAATACGAGGGTCATTAAGACTGCAATACGAGGGTCATGAAGACTGCAATACGAGGGTCATGAAGACTACTACACGAGGGTCATTAAACACGAGGGTCATTAAAACTACTACACGAGGGTCATTAAGACTACACGAGGGTCATAAAGACTACTACACAAGGGTCATTAAGACTACTACACGAGGGTCATTAAGACTACTACACGAGGGTCATAAAGACTACTACACAAGGGTCATTAAGACTACTACACGAGGGTCATTAAGACTACACGAGGGTCATAAAGACTACTACACAAGGGTCATTAAGACTACTACACGAGGGTCATTAAGACTACAATACGAGGGTCATTACTAGGAATAAGATAAAATTACACGTGTGTTAGCTAAAAAAATAAAAAAAATTATTTCCCTCCCTTTCTGTAGCTACATTCATCAGACACCTTTTGGCACTCTTCTTGAACTGGTTCATGATCTGACTGGCTTTGACATGTGCAGGAAGTCTGTTCCACTCCGTTATTGCTGTACAATAAAAGGTGTTTGAAGCCTGGTCACTGACTGGCTACTACAAAGTTGTGCTCTCTCCCCCTAGTACTAATAAAAACGATACCAATAAAAACCCATAAATAAAAAATATAAATAAAAAACAATCAATAAAAACATGTAAATAAAAACCAATGAATAAAATTCAATAAATCACTTTCAAAAAAGAAAGCTTAAAAAAATAAATAAATAAAAAATAAATAAAAATAAAATAAACAATCCAAACTAAAATAAATAACAATACTCAAAATAAAACAGAATCACAGGAAATAAAACGTAAACAAAAGTGAAGAATTTAATAAAAAAAACATCGATGTTTACTTTCGCGGAATAGAAAACGACGTAGGTTTATTTTGGGATCGAAAGAGTTATTAAGTATTTTGTGTGTGTGATTTTACTGATGATCCTTTGTAACTTACCGGTGTAATTACCTCATAATGACAGAGGGGTGTCGAACAGTGGGGAGGAAGACATCTGCTGAAGGAGACGCCCGTGTACTCGCCAGATGGCAGGTGGGCGAGTCTCAGCTCCTGGCCTCTTGGTCATTCGACGGGATTCCCTGGTTCGTTGCCTCTTTAGAAGTATCATACAGGATATATATACACAGTGATGTGCTGTATGTTACTGAGTGTAAACTTTTAATCTCTATTGCAGGGATTAAGGTATTCGTCTCTAGTGGTGAAAAGGTGACGTACAGCCTTAATTACCCTCGTGTAGTCCAGAGGCTTGAAACCCCATTAATTAATCCCCATATTTACTCTTCAAACGGTATTTTAAAGTCAGACATCATCACCGCCCCATTCTGGTTATTTCCACTTTCTTACTCTCCTCAGGGTGAAGAAGTATTTCCTAACATCTCTAGCACTTATCTGAGTGTTAAGCTCCAAGTAGCGTCACATTAAAAAAAAAAAAAAAAACTATCCCCTGGTACTGTTGTTTCCTAAGTTGGCTGGACTTGCTTCCTTCAAGTCTCTCATTTCTCAGACCCTTGGCTCCGGGACTAGTCAAGTTGCTAACCTTTGAACTTCGATTACGCAGAGTTGTTTAACATGATTAATAATGTTATAACAAGACTGACATATTCCATGTCCAGAGTCCTGAATTCGCTTAAGCTTGACTCAATTAGCAGCAATGTATACACCGGTCCGGTGTATATATACAGATATATATGCGTCTCCGTGTATATACACAGATGTACATCCCGGTGTATATACAGATATAGACATGCAGGTACACATACATCTCTGTGTATAGATGCAGAGAAACGTGCATCCCGGTGTATATATACAAATATTCATTTTGG
>NC_091347.1:16359974-16384974 GCF_038502225.1 Cherax quadricarinatus | reverse complement strand
TCCCAGTCACTTTTGAATGTTCACTTAGTGTATCATGCCACTCAAAGTCAATATGAATCAGTCCACAGTACCAACATTCCCTTACTGACTGAAAGACAATACCTAGCCCTTGAGCAATGTGTTTGTTCTCACAGCTTGTATCAGAGATTTGTTAAAGTGCTGCGAAATGTGAAGTTCAGATTAAGTTCCTATAGATTCGTGAATTACTTATTAACGTAGCCGAGCGGTCAGGCACTAGTAATACTGTCACTCCTGTCTGGACTCCAGCCACAATATCATGCATGCAGGATAGTGCTGAGACTACTATCCTTGCGATGGCGACTTGTTCAAGTATTCGTTCCTTCCCAGGGGACGCTTTGAGAAGAACTTTACTTGCAACGAGTTATGCCATCTCTTGCTGATGCCACAAGCCGTTGCAGAAAGACGTTTCTGTGGCTAGTGTGTTCACTTGAGTGTTGTTGTTGTCCCCTGTGTTTCAGATTGTGATCCCATCCTAGTTGACAGTAATCAGTGCATTGTAAGAAGTTATTTCTCGAGTAACTTCCACGTTGTTAACGTTTGTAAGTGAAGTTTATAGCTGATACCTCGTGTCACTGTGTGCGACTCAGATTGAATATCAGCATTGTTCACCGTGTTCATTTCTTTTCTCCTGTGCTTGCAGTCTGAGATAGTAGATTTGTTCTCCCTTGCTCATATTGCGTGTTATAGCGTTAATTTTTTTCAACCGGGGGGAGTCATCCACTCCACCGAGTTTGTTCATTCCTCCAGTAAGAAAGAACCGATCCCTTGTGTTCTGGTGATTCGATTCCTGCTCCAGGAAGATCTTATTCTGACTGTGAAGCCACCAGCACCCATCAGTGACTTTGTCATGAACCAAGAATTACTGTATCGAACAACCGAGTTGGGTACTCCTAGCAGAAGAGTATACCAGTTAGTAATTCCACAGTCACTAGTGAATGTAGCCTTACAGCTAGTTCACGATGTACCAGGTGTTGCACACCCTGGTATGGATCGTTCAGTAAAACAAGCCAGATTGAAATACTTTTGGCCTCGTATGGCAACTGATATCTCTGAGTATGTTAAGAAATGTAGTGTCTGCATGCAACATAAAGGTAATGCTAATGGCCCTAATCCAATCCAAGTGTATCCAACTACTAGCGAACCGTGGGAAAGAGTTGCGCTAGATTTGTTAACTAATCCAATGTTCCCTCCAAGGCAACAAACATCTGTGTGTTATGGTAGACCATTTCACCAAATATTGTGAGTTAGATCCTATTGCAGATAAGACCGCCAAGACAGTAGCTAAAGCGTTTAAAGAACGCATTATCTGCAGGCATACCACCCCTAAGTCCCTAGTAACAGATAATGGAGGTGAATTCTGTAATGAGATTCTTGAAAATTTGTGTACCTTGTACAAGATCTCTAAATCCAAAATTGTTCCTCATCATCCTGCCAGCAATGGGTTAGCGGAACGAATAAGAAAGTACTTGATGTCTTGAGAGCCACTATCAATCCCAACAGTGAAACTTGGGATGAAGTTATACCTGATGTGCAGTGTGCTATAAATTCTGCTTACAATGTTTCTATAGGTGACACTCCACATTATGCATTGTATGGTGTAGATAAACGTTTGCCTTATGAGTTGTTATATTCTAATCCAAAACCAAATTACAACCCTGATGATTTCATAGCAACTCGTACCAGCTTAGCTCAAAGTGTTTTCAGAAGAATCCGTGAAACACTTCATAAATCAACAACAGAATTTACAAGAGTCGCAAACACTCGAGCAAAGCCATCCAAAATCAAAGTAGGTTCGAGAGTTATGCTGACTAACTTTAACAAAACGTCTGCAATGCCAAAGCTTTATCAAAAGTTTGTTGGTCCTTATCGAGTAGTTGAACATATCACTGGTAATAAGTATAAGGTTAGAGAAATTAGTACTGGTCAGTATAAAGAATCACATTTAGATCATATGAAGTTAGTATGTGATGATAATGATGCTCCAACCCAGACTAATGTGACAGACTCTGACAATCCTCCTGATCCTGTACTCTCTTCCTCTGATACTCAGTCAGACGATCAACCTGAATGTCGTTATTCCCTACGTACACGACAGGTATTGAGAAATCCTCAAGTATCATTTGTAACTACCAATTCAGATTTGCCTCAAATACAGCATGAGTTAGCCAGTGCAACAGAGTTTGATTCTCCCAGAGATGACACCCATTCTGCATATGTCAATCTCACCCTAGCAGAGTTGGGGTTAAATGTAAATAACCTGTATAGATGAATAATTACAGTATCAACTTATCAGTATTCAAGAATTTTTTTTGTGTTCACGTTCTCTCCGAATTCTGAGAGTTAACAGTCTAGATTTGAGTGCATCGAATCTGCCTTTCTGTTAAACACTTCTTTCTTTGTATATATTCCTTCCTCAGAATCCGTAGATCACATGAATACAGATCGATCGATCAAATTTTTTTTTTTATCACTTCTATTGTGTAATCTCAACGTTGAGTTTCATTCGTTGAGTTTCTTCGATAAGTTGTGCTATATTATATCTTGTATTGCATTACAGTTTCAGTTACGTAAGCTTCCATTCCAATGTTCTACTTATGTATGTTATAATGTTCAATTGTTGTGTACTTTGACATTGTATAGAATCAGCCCAAGCCGTATACCTGCCATCTCTAGCTTGTATTAGTTGTATGTCGGGACGACATACGTTAGCGTCGCCGAGCTCTCAGTGGTAGTACCAGTTCCTAGTAACCAGTGTACCAGTAGATGACTCGCTACCAACCGTCTCTGCGTGAATCACTGTGTATTCATATTGTTGCTGACCACAGCAGTATTTCAAACACCCCCTCACATATGGGTACTGTGGTTAGTCAGTCTTACGAGAGAGAGCAAGGAGGCAGGTCACGGCTGTTTGGCGCCTACCAATACTTACCGTTATAATTATACGTACTTCCAGCCTACGTATTTCTTTACCCTATCCACGTGTTCGAACCCCACATGATATGTGTGTGTGTATGTAGTGTGTGTGTGGTGTATGTGGTGTGTGTGTGTGTGTGTGTGTGTGTGGTGTGTGTGGGGTGTGTGTGTGGGGTGTGTGTGTGGGGTGTGTGTGTGGGGTGTGTGTGGTGTGTGTGGCGTGTGTGTGTGGTGCATGCTTGTGGTGTGTGGTGTGTGTGGTGTGTGCGTGTGGTGTGTGGTGTGTGTGTGTGTGTGTGTGGTGTGTGTGTGTGTGGTTGTGTGTGTGGTGTGTGTGTGTGTGGTGTGTGTGTGTGGTGTGTGTGTGTGGTGTGTGTGTGTGGTGTGTGTGTGTGGTGTGTGTGTGTGTGGTGTGTGTGTGGTGTGTGTGTGTGTGGTGTGTGTGGTGTGTGTGGTGTGTGTGGTGTGTGTGTGTGGTGTGTGTGTGTGTGGTGTGTGTGGTGTGTGTGTGTGTGGTGTGTGTGTGTGGTGTGTGTGTGTGGTGTGTGTGTGTGTGGTGTGTGTGTGGTGTGTGTGTGTGGTGTGTGGTGTGTGTGTGTGGTGTGTGTGTTGTGTGTGTGTGTGTGTGGTGTGTGTGTGTGTGGTGTGTGGGGGTGTGGTGTGTGTGTGTGGTGTGTGTGTGTGTGGTGTGTGTGTGTGGTGTGTGTGTGTGGGTGTGTGTGAGGGTGTGTGTGTGTGGTGTGTGTGTGGTGTGTGTGTGGTGTGTGTGTGTGGTGTGTGTGTGTGGTGTGTGTGGTGTAGTGTTGGTTGTGGTGTGGTGTAGTGTTGGTTGTGGTGTGGTGTCTGTGATGTGGTGTGGTGTTTATGATGGTTGTGGTGGTGTAGTGTTGGTGTGGTGGTAGTGTTGATGGTAATGACAGTAGTGATAATGGTGGTAGCTACCAGCAGTTCAAATGGCACTTAATATGATACTGAATTAACAAAGTTCTCATTGGATGATTCTCAACGTAATTACTACAACCATTCTCATTTCTCTCTCAACAGCTCTCACATGTTGTACAATTTTTAATATAATCAAGTTGGAAGCTCTAAACCTGTAGGATTATCCAGCGCCTATGGGGAGGATGTGGAAGGTATTTAGGCTTAATTCAGGGAACTGGAGAAAAGATCCAAAAGGCCTATTGTACAAGAATGACATACAATACCGACAAGATGAAGATTTAGATACATGTGCAACAACTACGGTGCTCTTCACACCAACTCCAAGGTTGAGGGACTGATTACCTCAACTTCTGTATATAGTTCTACTGTTTTCAAATTATGTCCTAGAATCTGTACTGATAAAGCCACTGGATGGCGAAACGTCTGCAATAAAGATACCCAGATGTTGTACGCATGTCTAAATCTTCAACTCTCACATAATTTACAAAATTGAATTAGACCATCAATTATCATTTATTTACTATCATTAGCTGACTGTATCGTCTGATTCTTTTATTCATCAGCTAATACTCACATTCAACAACTGATTTTCTAATTATCAGCTGATTCTCATACCAAACAGCTGATTCTCTTTACTCATCAGCTGATGCTCATACCAACAGTTGATTATAATTATGCCAAACAGCTCACTCTCATACCCACCATCCGATTCTCACATCAAACAGTGGATTCTCTTACTCATCAGTTGATTCTGTGTAAAACTGGCCATCACCTCATTTATCGCCCCGTCATCTGTGTTGCAATTACTCGCTTCCATTACGTGTTATTCTCCTTTTTCTCTTATTCACTTTTGTACACCTGTATTATTTTCGCTTTTTTTGCCACGCCTTTCTTAAATTGTTACTTTTATAACTATTATTAGTTAGAGTTTCCTCTTTCAGTAATTACTCAATTCTAGCTCATTCATATTTTGTTATATATATATATATATATATATATATATATATATATATATATATATAAGTAACAACACTGCGCTAGCCCAGGATTCGAACCCACATTGTACTGGCCTGCCTCATGGTAAGCGAGAACCACATGACACTTTAAACCACAGGAGCACCCAATGTTGTTATTGATCAATACCACTCGCCCGTGGTTACAATATATATATATATATATATATATATATATATATATATATATATATATATATATATATATATATATATATATATATAATATATATAATCGCGAACGAGCGAAAAAAAGATTCAAAATAACCACCGGGGGAGCTGAATGATAGCTCCCAATCAACTCACACACACACACACACACACACACACACACACACACACACACACACACACACACACACACACACACACACACAACTGTTGATATTGCTGACAGCCTGATGATGGACTTTTGTGATTTGCCGCCGGATTTCGATGACAAATGGTTATAATTGCTAATTAAGAGGTAATTAGCGTGCCGTGTGTGTGTGTCAGCACACACGCAAGGAGGCAATTCAGGCAGGAATACAGGAATACACGCACGCACGCTTGCTGTACTCCAGTCAGCTTCGTTGCACTTAAAAGTCATTTACACTAAATGATGAGAGACGGTGCTCAGTAATGTACAAAAATATACAGAAGTGTACAGCACTTAGCAGTAAAAATATACAGAAAAGTGCACAGCATTTAGCGGTGTGTGGATGACTATCATACATGCAGTATAGCCGTGAGAAGACAAGCGTGGCATAGCGTATATACACCAAAAGATGTATTTCTGTGAATGTACGTTGAAAGTTTAATTAAATCCCCATTTTAGGGATTAAAGACTTCTTGTCAGGTGGTGGAAAGATTACTTTGCAGCCTTACTTGACCCTAGTGTAGTAGATAAGCTTTAAACTCCCTTTAACCAACCAAAAAGGAGAAAAAAGGCAGGAAAAACCACTATGCTCACTTGCAAATTGTGGGACCCATAACCTCGGAGAAGTGGATAACAAGGCTTCGTAAAGGCTGCATATTGTAGCTAAAATTTCAAATACGTTGTTACACTGTTACGACGTTTCTCCTATAAGTAGTGAAACGTCGTAATAAGAGGTCTTCTTTTGCTATGCACGTCTTTCTCAGCCATTACATTAAACTGAACTTAACTGCCCTGAGCACGTACTTCACAGTTTATATATAGAATTTTATTCAACAAAGCTGTTAACTTAACTCTTAACCTAACGCAACACCGAATAAATAAATGTATTCTTTTTTTTAAAGCTAAAAAACAAATACTTTGAAAATTTCTTTTCTGAAATAAATTAATCTCCCTCCCCTTCTCTCTTTCTGTTACACACATACACACACACACACATTATATATATATATATATATATATATATATATATATATATATATATATATATATACATGTATATATATATATATATATACATATATATATATATATATATATATATATATATATATATATATATATATATATATATATATATATATATATATATATATATATATATATATATATATATATATATATATATTTATAAAGTCGTGCCGAATATGTAAAACTGGTCAATTAGCAATAACTCATTTAAAATTAAGTCCTTTCTAAAATTTTCTCTTATATGTTTAAAGATATATTTTTTTCATTTATGTTAATGTAAAAATTTTTAATTTTGCAACAAAAGAATCTTAGGAAACTTACCTAACCTTATTATAACAAGAGGAATTTATTTTAGCCTAACCCAGCTAAATATATTTTAGATAAGTTTACAATAATTTAATACTAAACAAACACAGTGAAATATATTTTTCTCTTTAGGTTCATAATGATTTTGGCGAAATTATTGCATACACAAATTCTCGCTTGTCCTATATGGCAAGATGAGCGTTGTTATTTAAGCCAAGATCGCAAGTTCTGTCTATTCGACACGACATATATATATATATATATATATATATATATATATATATATATATATATATATATATATATATATATATATATATATATATATATATATATATATATATATATATATATATATATATATATATATATATATATATATACATATATATTTTTTCAACAAGTCGGCCGTCTCCCACCGAGGCAGGGTGACCCAAAAAAGAAAAAAAATCCCCAAAAAGAAAATACTTTCATCATCATTCAACACTTTCACCACACTCACACATTATCACTGCTTTTGCAGAGGTGCTCAGAATACAACAGCTTAGAAGCATATACGTATAAAGATACACAACATATCCCTCCAAACTGCCAATATCCCAAACCCCTCCTTTAAAGTGCAGGCATTGTACTTCCCATTTCCAGGACTCAAGTCCGACTATATGAACATAACCGGTTTCCCTGAATCCCTTCACTAAATATTACCCTGCTCACACTCCAACAGATCGTCAGGTCCCAAGTATCATTCGTCTCCATTCACTCCTATCTAACACGCTCAGGCACGCTTGCTGGAAATCCAAGCCCCTAGCCCACAAAACCTCCTTTACCCCCTCTTTCCAACCCTTTATATATATATATATATATATATATATATATATATATATATATATATATATTATATATATATATATATATATATATATATATATATATATATATATATATATATATATATATATATATGCATGCTAACACAAAGTTAATGGGGTTTAAAGCCTATCTAGTACACGAAGGTCATTAAGGCTGTGTATAATGTTTGCACCACCAGACAAGAACACCTTAATCCCTAAAACAGAGATTAAACTCTCAGCATATATACACTGAGAGAAATACCTCTCGGTGTATATATCCTCTGTATTAACACAAACATTTCTTGGAGAGAGAGAGACAGAGAGAGAGAAAGAGAGAAAAGAACATTAAACGACACAGAATTATCAGCATTCGAGATAATCACTGTATAATTCCTAAGCAAATAATTCGAACGGAAACCATCCTTTAATTAATAGATCATCCTGTGGCAATAATTCTATTAATAAAAACATCATTCTTATCTATATTTAGACGATTTTCTTTTTATGAAAAATAAAAAGAATAAAGCGTGAAAAATGCTATTTCAGGTAAGTCACGGGTTTTGCACTTAACCAACCCTTCCAGGAGGGAGGGGGGGGGGGTCCGGACGCCAAGGAAGGGCTCTTGATCCAGGGAACTGGAGCTAACATCCACTTCTCTAGAGCGACCTTTACTGCCTTCCATTCTCCTGTTGACGCGTAACCCGTAGAGGATTTAGCGCTTCCCCATTAATAATAATAATTAATTATTACTTACTACTACTACTACTAATAATAATAATAATAAAAATGCATCCACAATCAAAAAATACATTAAGTATATCTGTATTCAGAGACACCCCGTGTATTAAGCATATCTATTTACACACGTTTTAGACATACTCGTGCATAAATGGGTGATACATACATAACCCGTGTATTTCCTGGTGCTGCTAAAACAATGTGATGAGTGTATTTCCTGAGCGTTGATGGTGGTGGCGGCCTTGGGAATACTTGCATGGTATACCTCAAACCATTGCCATCCTGTGGCCACTATCATGGTACCTCCTGACTCATGCTTGCTTGTACGGTCACTCTGATGGCACAATACGATGGTACAATATGACGGGACAAGATGACGGTACAATATCATGGTACAATATGACGGGAAAATATGATGGTACAATATAATGGTAGAATATGATGGTACAATATGACGGTACAATATGACGGTACAATATCATGGTACAACATGAGGGGACAATATGATGGTACAATATAATGGTAGAATATGACGGTATAATATGACGGGACAATATGATGGTACATATGATGGGACAATATGACAGTACAGTCTGGTACAATATGATGGGACAATATGATAGCACAATATGATGGGACAATATGATAGCACGTGATGGGACTATGACAGCACATGAAGCAATATGACAGCACATGATGGGACAATGTAGTGCACGATGGGACAATATGATAGCACAATATGGCGGGACAATATAATGGAACATAATGATGGTACAATGATTCATGAAACGGAGGATAACACTTATTCCTTGGATCACGAGTACTTTCAACAGCATTAAAGGATCTACTTTAGAAGGCAAAATAGCACTGGATATACACACTGTGTATATCCAGTGTATACATAGTGGAGCCAGTGTATACACTGTGTATATCGTGTATACATAATGAAGCCAGTGTATACACTGTGTATATCCAGTGTACACATAGTGAAGCCAGTGTATACACTGTGCATATCGTGTATACATAGTGGAGCCAGTGTATACACAGTGCGTATATCCAATGTATAAATAGTGAAGCCAGTGTTTACACAGTGCGTATAGCCAGTGTATACATACAGCCAGTGTGTATATACACTGCGTATATCCAGTGTGTACATAGTGTGGAGCCAGTGTGTATACACACTGTATATATCCAGTTTATACATAATGGAACCAGTGTATACACACTGCGTATAGCCAGTGTATACACAGAGCCAGTGTGTGTATATACACTGAGTATAGCCAGCAGCCGGCGTAAATCTTTCTGAAGTTACACAATCTATCCTCATCTATCCTAACTTACAATGCCATTCGTAAGTTAACAGGGAACGTTCAAAAATCAACGCTGGAACTAGTGACAAAAGTAACTTAACAAAAATGAGAGATAGGCAGTATAACACAGTCCTCCGTTGAAAAACACTGCCCAAGCTACACTGCATCATTTTCTCACTTACGAAAAAAAAAAACCAAGTTTCGAAAAGGCGTAGTTTCATTCCGACTCAAAGCGTAGTTTCTGACTGCCTAACAAGTACGTCAATCATCATCTGTGATTAATGTTTGAAATTTTAGCTATAACTTATATTAGTATAATGATAAACAATGCCAATATTAAGAATTAGAACATACGTGCAACACCTGAGCATCTGGAAATATAAACACATATGCAGTATAATGTGATCCTTTATTGACAACGTTTCGCCCACACAGTGGGCTTTTTCAAGTCACAAACAAGATCTGTTTGTGACTTGAAAAAGCCCACTGTGTGGGCGAAACGTTGTCAATAAAGGATCACATTATACTGCAACTGTGTTTTTATTTCCATTGTGTCGGTATTTTATACCATTTATTTCCACCTGAGCATCTGCACTTGAAGACGTTTCGCCCACAAGTGGCTTTATCGATTCAGTACGGAGGTTATATATGAAGACAGTGGAAGAGGAGGTAATCAGTCCCTGGGATTTGCATACGATTAAAAGAATTTATGACATTTCGTGCAGAAATACTTAAAATGTCATAATTTTAAATAATTTTTTATCTCTAAACTGTAGGACAAAAAAAACTGAGTTACGCCCCGTTTGGGCGAAACGTTTGTTAAAAACACAAAGTCGGTGATGCATCTGTACAATACAAGTCTACAAAACACACCAAATTATCTTCATCTTTTAGAGGGAAGGAGTGGACAGGTAAACCAGCGAAAGACCTCGGGCAGGTGACCAGAATCGACAGTGACGGGTCACCATGTGACAGACCTGGGACAGGATGCAGTTCTTCTGTTGTCTGACAAATCTAAACTTAGTGAACTTACGTTAAATACTGATTTTTAATAGTTAGAGTGAGGATTATCAATTACATATATATATATATATATATATATATATATATATATATATATATATATATATATATATTATAAGTTGCAGAGGTTGGTGGATGAATTTGGTAGGGTATGCAAAAGAAGAAAATTGAAAGTGAATACAGGAAAGAGTAAGGTTATGAGGATAACAAAAAGATTAGGTGATGAAAGATTGGATATCAGATTGGAGGGAGAGAGTATGGAGGAGGTGAATGTATTCAGATATTTGGGAGTGGACGTGTCAGCAGATGGGTCTATGAAAGATGAGGTGAATCATAGAATTGATGAGGGGAAAAGGGTGAGCGGTGCACTTAGGAGTCTGTGGAGACAAAGAACTTTGTCCTTGGAAGCAAAGAGGGGAATGTATGAGAGTATAGTTTTACCAACGCTCTTATATGGGTGTGAAGCATGGGTGATGAATGTTGCAGCGAGGAGAAGGCTGGAGGCAGTGAAGATGTCATGTCTGAGGGCAATGTGTGGTGTGAATATAATGCAGAGAATTCGTAGTTTGGAAGTTAGGAGGAGGTGCGGGATTGCCAAAATTGTTGTCCACAGGGCTGAGGAAGGGTTGTTGAGGTGGTTCGGACATGTAGAGAGAATGTAGCGAAACAGAATGACTTCAAGAGTGTATCAGTCTGTAGTGGAAGGAAGGCGGGGTAGGGGTAGGCCTAGGAAAGGTTGGAGGGAGGGGGTAAAGGAGGTTTTGTGTGCGAGGGGCTTGGACTTCCAGCGGGCATGCGTGAGCGTGTTTGATAGGAGTGAATGGAGACAAATGGTTTTTAATGCTTGACGTGCTGTTGGAGTGTGAGCAAAATAACATTTATGAAGGGATTCAGGGAAACCGGCAGGCCGGACTCGAGTCCTGGAGATGGGAAGTACAGTGCCTGCATTCTGAAGGAGGGGTGTTACTGTTGCAGTTTAGAAACTGTAGTGTAAAGCACCCATCTGGCAAGAAAGTGATGGAGTGAATGATGGTGAAAGTTTTTATTTTTTTCGGGCCACC
The DNA here is from genome assembly GCF_038502225.1 of Cherax quadricarinatus. Classification (NCBI taxonomy): domain Eukaryota; kingdom Metazoa; phylum Arthropoda; class Malacostraca; order Decapoda; family Parastacidae; genus Cherax; species Cherax quadricarinatus. Next base: position 16,373,409 of record NC_091347.1, on the reverse strand, counting down.
CTGCCTTGGTGGGAATCGGCCAGTGTGCTAATAAAAATAAAATTATATATATATATATATATATAATTCAACTATTGCATGAGCAACCGCGCAAACGTATCCTCTTAAAATACACACACACACACACACACACACACACACACACACACATTGTTGACGGGGCGGAGGGAACGTCAGCGGTTCAGGCCAACACTTCCCTTCTTTTGTACCACGTGTGAACGATTGTTCCATCCCCCCTTACCCCACCCCAACTCCCCCACCCACACACAACCAATCCACTACCTAAAGCTCCATCCATACCCCTCTAACCCCCCTCCCCCACTCGATCACTCTTCCCTATCCCCGTCCATATGATTAGTAACCACTTCTATATACAAATAATAATAATAATAATAATAATAATAATAATAATAATAAGAAGAAGAAGAAGAAGAAGAAGAAGAAGAAGAAGAAGAAGAAGAAGAAGAAGAAGAAGAAGAAGAAGAAGAAGAAGAAGAAGAAGAAGAAGAAATCACTATCCTTGGGTTGATTAGAATGCTGAATATGACATATGATTATCAGTAGAGTGGCTGACAGAAGTGACTGACAGCAGAGTGACTGACAGTTTGTTTATTGCACAGTGCCACAGCTGTCCACACAGTCTCATTGTGAAGCTGTGTTATTATAAATTTGTATTGTCTGCTGTGATATCTGCATTGTCTGCTGCGATGTCTGCATTGTCGCGTTGACTTGTGTGTACTGTCTGCAGTGATGTCTGCACTACCTACTGTGACTGTCCTTATTGTATAATGTGGTGTTATCTGTGTTTTCTGCTGTGATTGTGTTGTATGTATTAAATGCTGTGGTGTTGTAGCATTCTCTACTGTGTTGCCTATATTGTTTGCTGTGGTGTTATCTGCTGCGATGTCTTTAATATTGTTTGAAGTGATGGTGTCTGTAATGTCTGCTATGGTGGTGTTTGCATTATCTGCTGTGGTGTTGTTTGCATTATCTGCTGTGGTGGTGTTTGCACTGTCGATATTATCCACCTCAGCTACTCTGCAGAGCTTGTAGTATACAGTACCGTTAATAATGGGCAGACAATATAGACAGCAATATCACCCTCAGCACACAATACAGTCACCCACATTAATGTAAACAATACGCAAGACAATACCATCACCCACAACAATGTACAACGTAAACGGTAGGGAAGACAATACCATCACCCACAGCAATGTAAACAGTAGGGCAGACAACACCATCACTCTCAGCAGATAAGATCTTCACAGCCATTTAAATTCGTCCGTCGACTGCGCTAGATCTAGACAAGCGTCCTCAACACACTGCATGTGGCATGTTACGAGTACGTTACGGCGTATGTCACACTCCCACATAGGCTGCCTCCCAACCAGCGAACCGAGTGCTAAGGGTTTAACGATCAATAGGGTACCCGTCGTTAAATCAGTACCTTGGTTCATTGGCCAATCACAGGCAAACCTGCCAAAGCTGAAGCACGTGGTTCACTTGTGCCAAGCGAATTGACAGACTTGTCTGAGCTGCTGGTTGATTACAGTGCATTCTCTGGCGTCTGCCATCTTCTGTCACCGTGTGGTACACTTACTATTCAACTTCTGTACATAATGTACATAAATGTATATATCTGGCAAATTATATCTGGTGAAGGAAAACACAAGTCATATACTACTGTTGAGTTTTGTTTGCTCTACTTTGAATCCCATTACGACCAGGTCGCAGGCCATACTATACCTGTGTTTGTAATACTGCACTTAAATATTCCCTCTATCATGGGGTGAACGGAATTCGTTCTGAGAGCTGGGTGTAGGTGAAATGTAGGCGTGTTTATTCACCTAACTGTACTCACCTAATTGTGGTTGCAGGGGTTGAGTCATAGCTTCTGGCCCCGCCTCTTCACTGGTCGCTACTAGGTTACTCTCTCCCTGCTCTGTCAGCTTTATCATGCCTCTTCTTAAAGCTATGTATGGATCTTCCCTCCACATTACTTTCCAGACTATTCCATTTCCATGTGTACTCACCTATTTGTGGTTGCAAGGGTCGAGACCCAGCTCCTGACCCCGTCTCTTCACTGACCGCTACTGGGTCCTCCCTCTCCCTGCTCCATGAGCTTTATCATAACTCATCTCAAAACTATGTATGGTACCTGCCTCCACTACATCACTTGCCAGACTATTCCACTTCCTGACAACTCTGTGGCTGAAGAAATACTTCCTAATATCCCTTTGACTCATCTGAATCTTCAATTTCCAATTGTGACCCCTTGTTTCTGTGCCCCATCTCTGGAACATCCTGTCTCTGTCCACCTCATCTATTCCACTCAGTATTTTGTATGTCGTTATCATGTCTCACCTGACCCTCCTGTCCTCCAGTGTCGTCAGGCCGATTTCCCTAAACCTGTCTTCATAGGACATTCCCCTTAGCTCTGGAACAAGCCTTGTTGCAAACTTTTGCACTTTCTTTAATTTCTTGTCCTTGACCAGGTGTGGATACAGATGTGTGTGTGTGTGTGTGTGTGTGGATACAGGTGTGTGTGGATACAGGTGTGGGTGTTGGTGTCAGTCAGGGTGCGAGATAACAGTGAGAGGTTGGGTGAGGGTGTATGCTCGGAAGGGTGTGTACAAAAGCGAGGGTGTGGGTACAGGTGTGGGTGCCCGCAAGGCTGTGGGAGTGGGTAGGGTGTGGGTGTGACTAGGGTGTGGGTGTGAGCATATTGGCTAGAAAATGTACAGGCGTCGTTCACCGCCCGCATCAAACCAATGAAGCATTTAAACTATCGGAAACGCCTCGAAATAATTGGAATGTACTCTCTTCAGAGTCGCGAGAAATCTGATAATATACACGGAAGATAACTAAGAGCCTAGTTTCAAACTTACACACTACCATAACGCAAAGAAGCGAGAAATTTGGAAGTGTAAAATATACTCTGTGAAAATCAGGGGAGCCATGGGAACAATAAGAGAACACTGTATCAACATTCGTGGGTCTAAGACTATTCAACCTGCTACCAACAGATATCAGAAATATTGCTGGAACAAGTACAAAAATTTTCATGAGGAAACTGGATCATTATCTTGGTGAGAAAGTTAGGGTGTGGGTGAGGATGCTAGGGTGTGGGTGAGGATGTTAAGGTGTGGGTGAGGATGTGAGGGTGTAGGAGAGGGTGCAGTCAAGAGATATATGGTTGACTGTTTGGATACAGGTGTGGCGTAATCGAGGCTATGGGCGTGGGCCCGAGTACAGTTGTGGTCGCGGGTACAGTTTGGGCGCTGGTGATGGGTGTGGGTGGGGGAGTGGGCGTGGGTTCACAGCAGCCAGCAGGTGCAAGGTGAAGCAGGTGCATCTGCTGATGCAAATATCGCGTGTGTAGCATTTCATGTCTGTGTTGATGCCTATGTAAACACACACATACACACACATACCAGCAACAACATAAAGGTGAGTGTATACACACACACACACACACGCACGCACACACACACACACACACACACACACACACACACACACACACACACACGCACAAACACACACACACACACACACACACCAGTAAATATAGTACGAACCTAGGTATTAGGTGTTGTAAGTGGTATCCTTTGAAGACTAAGAAGAAGAAAAATAAGAAAGGAAAAACAAGAAAAAAACGGAAAAACAAGACGGTAATAATAATAATAATAGTGCAACAATAATAAACTATTACATACACAGAATCATTCACACATTCATGAATCCCTGAGGTTCATACTGCACTTGGAGGATGGGAGGCAATCAGGTTTGATTAGAGGAAAAGGAGAGGATAGCTCCAATGCCTTGGATCAAGAGGTCTTCACTAACATCGTCATCCCCAGTGACAGAATAACAGTGCCCATAAAGTCTAAGAACTTGGAACGCCAGTTACACGGGGGCACGAGGAACGAACAGTGACTCGACCCCCAAAAGTACAAGTAGGAAAAACACAAATACCAGTGTGTGTATAAGCAAGCACCTGTACACCCATGTGCATGTGAATGTGCGTGTGTATAATCGTGTACGTTTGTTATACAGTACACATACACAAATGTGTGTGTTAGCGTGTAAGTGTATGTACGTGTATATAAACGCATACATATGTAAATCTCTACTGTAATATTTGTGAACAGTAGCTGTGGTGTACCTGTTATGAGCAATAGCTGTGTTGCACCTGTCTGTTGTAAACAGAAGCCTTGTGTACAGAAGCCGTGTTGTACCTGTCTGTTGTAAACAGAAGCCTTGTAGCTGTCAGTTGTGTACAGGAACCGTGTTGTACCTGTCTGTTGTGAACAGGCCGTGTTGTACCTATTCGCTGTGAACCTGTCCCAGTACTGCCACTTTACTGTCTGACAGGCATTCAGCCTTTTTCTGACAGCCATTCAGCCTTTTCCATGCAGTGCAATTTACTATTTGCCTCTGTTTCATTTGTTTCTGTATCACGCATTTATCAGGTCTTTGTTTATCTTTGAGATAATTGTTTTATTGTCCCTTCATTTGTTTGTATTTATGTTGCTTCATATGGAAGGTGAATAATTCATTTGACTTTACGTTATCTGAATATATTTTTCACCTCTGTCATTGCTTGTGTTGTTGATAGTGATGGCTGTTGAAGTCATAAAAACACAATGGCAGATAACACACTGTATCAGAAAGCTTCCCTTTCGAAATTGAATTAGGAATGGAAAAGCCTTCGTGGTACACGCTGTTCCATTTTGGATTAACATTTTTTCACTCTCATTTACAAAAGGACTATGTCGTTATAGAGGAGCTTTATAAGAAAGATTACTATATAGGTAGAGTGCGGACATAAGTAGTGAGGGGTGACTCCGAGGTGTGGGGTGACCCCGAAGTGTGGGGTGACTCGAGTATGTTGACAAGTAGTTTGTCTGGCAAGAATGATTTGGTAAGTTAAATGTGTCTTTATGCACGTGTTTCTATGGTGGCCGCGCTGAAGACTGGAGCTGTTACTGAAGAACGTTGGTCTATGACCTTCCAATAGTTGTTGAAACTCAGAGCTGCGAAACAGATCAACCTAAGCCACAATAGCGTAGCCAGCGCAATTCACAAATCACCCTAACTTATGATAGAAAGCTTAGAACGAGGTTTCGGTCTCCCCTGGCGAGCGAAACGTCTTTCTATAAAATTCCATAAGCCTCACATTTTTTAATAACACACATATCCCCACTCCGGCTATATATTCTCAAGTTTCTCTCAATATACTTGAAAAATTGTTGATCTCCGGGAGAAACGTTGTACTAATAACCTTCGGGCCTTTCTATCCTCGTGTCTTGGTTTGTTGGTAAAGCAAGTCCCTCATAACAGTGAATGTTGTAGCTGTTGGGTGTTGTTGCAGTGATGGTTGCTGTTGCAGTGACTGGTTGTAGTGATAGTTGTTGTTGCAGTGACTAGTTGTAATGATGGCTGTCGTTGCAGTGACTAGTTGTAATGATGGCTGTCGTTGCAGTGACTAGTTGTAGTGATGGTTGTTGTAACTACTGATTGTGGCGATTGGTGCTATTATTGTTATTGCTGTTGGCGATTGTGGCAAAAAGATTGTTTTTGTTGCTGTAGATAATACCATGACGGTGGGGTGTGGTGGTGGTGGTCACCAACACAACAATCACCTGCCAAGTTGTTTACACAGAAATAATTTATGACCCGTGCATCAAACTGACGTGTAATAGCTGGTCACAAATATTTTCCTGCTTATATACACAGATTGACCCACAAAAGACAGCCACACACAAAACAGACCCCCCCCCACAAGACAAAAGACAGAACTAAACCAACAGCTGCAGCAAGTTCAGAATATCTCTGACAATGCTAAGGATCCGAGATGAAAGGGATAAAAAAGTATAAAGATAATATAGACGGTAGATATGCCACAATCACTGAAGAAAAGACAGAGAGAGAAGAGCAAGAGGTCCTGGCTAAGGAGATTATTACTAGAACGCACATTAGTTTCGGAATAAAAGCAAAAGATTATACATAATGCTAAACTTCTGGGAGAGATTATTGAGCGAGAAAGATCGGTTACTCTGTCTCTGCAGAAACGGAAATAACATCAACAAAAGAAAGAATTAAGGAAGAACGACACACAAATGAGTAAAGAATATGCTTAGTGGATTTCAGCATTCAAGCGAACATAGTGGAATACGCTAGTTGGAAAATATTAGAAAGTTAAGCACAGGCCGCTAAGAATAATATTTACGCAGATAAAGCATAAAGAAAAAATTTATAAATTGAGCTTTATATACTAAACAACTGGAAGTCTACAAGATATACAAATAAGACCAATCCTATCAAAAGATGATCTGCTAAAAAAATGGACTTTATAAACACTGCTAAGGAAAGGAATAGTTTTTAACAAAGTAACAGAGCCGTATACACCTATTAAACGGTTTCTCATGAAGGAGAGAGGACAATCAAGCTAAAATATAAAATAAGGATAGAATAATGCTTTTAATACATTTATAAATATTTTGCATATTAATATAAACGAATTTTTTCAAAAAGCCTAAAACAGGAATATTATAAATGACTTGAAACTGATGTAGACTAACTGAAGCTAAACTAGAAAAACACATTATAAACCAGGTTTTGTTCGACTGAAACTGTTCAGTGTGGAGAAGAAACAAAGAAGGAAAGAAAGAAGGGAGAAGTAGCAACGTTGGCAAAAGAAACAATACAAGCTAAAGAAATTGAAATCCAAAACACACACACAAAAAAAAATGGAGATTTTATTGATAAAACTCAGCCTGATACAACCTGATTCCAGGAATAATATCCCCGACTTAAAATTGGCATTCGGGATTGGATGCATTGATGCACATGTTGCCTTGTATCTGCTCACGACGTGGCTGTCCATCCCGAAGGTCATGTACTTTTTTGCGACGTTCTCAACCGTCAGCATCCCCAAAACTAAACGAATTCAGTATCCCCACCCTTCATGGCAAGCAGTTGATGCAAGCCTCACTTACCGTCACACTAGGTGGACTGGCAATGTGTACACTTTCCAGTATTACTTTGCCAGCCTCCTCATCCTTTCCATGCATTCAGTGAATTAGTAAAGCAAATTCTACCAGACGACTTTCTTTTTTTGTTTTAGTTGGGAAGAAAGACCCCAATCCAGCTGGGACACAACCACATTGTGGAAAAGTTGTATAAAGATGTGACTGAGGCATGTTAAACAGAGACTGCCTACCTTGCAGCTGTGAGTGTTTTTGACTCCAGAACATTTCCTGCTAACAGTTCCTATTTGGAAACTAATCTCACGTCTAGAAACATCGACCCTCGGTATTGCCCTTCGTCACACTGAATATTAGTCATTTCTGGAAAGATGGAAGCTGAAAAATATTATTTTTATGGCTTCAACTGTGCAAGAGTCAAGAGCGAGTTTTTAAGACAACCGAGTCAACATCAGGAGCCTTGCTTCAGCTCAGTGGCCGGATGAGAGAAATCTCTAGTATCCAGCAATCCCGGTAATCCTGTTAACTGCCCTGATAGGATAACCCTCCGGGGACTGTCTTATTTCCACTGGGGTCCTCAATCTTGTCCCGCACGATGCGACCCACACAAGTCGCCTAGCACCCAGGTACCTACTTGCTAGGTGAACAGGACAACAGGTGTAAGGAAAAGCGTCGAAATCCTCCCAACCCGCCGGGAATCGAACACGGGCCCTTGGCTTGTGAAACGAGAGCTTTGCCAGAAAGGCCACGGGGCCTGGCATTAAAGAATAGCAGGCTACTGGTGTGGGTTTACGCCTGCATATCTACCCTGAATGACACCTATATTCATCTCAGTATTGAGCAAGAGGAAAGTGTTGCCGATCACAGGAAAGCAGTTAAACTCAACAAAAATAGAGATTAGTGTCTTCGGTACAACTTTGTCCCAGTAAGACCAGACCCTTTCTCCATGAAGCAACCATACAACAGGCTTCTCAGTGAACTGGTTTACACACTTATCAACACTACTGGAGAACTAAAAGTTGCTGTTACTTTCCTGTTACCAAGTCTCAGCTTGGACACGCAGAGAGAACAGGTCTGTTGCATTCCTGGTTCCCGCCAGGCTTCTGAATTGCATCCAACTTATATATATAATATAGGGAAGTATCACCTCTTTAACTGGACTGGGGACCCTCATCCTCAGAGAAGACAATAAACGTACCTCAGGGAAAACTTAAGGTTCTCCCCGTAGCTGTTTGAATATTTTCTTCTCCTACCACCCTCTATATTTTATATTCTATGGGAAAATTTATTGACAATATATATATATATATATATATATATATATATATATATATATATATATATATATATATATATAAACACACACACACACACACACACACACACACACACACACACACACACACACACACACTATCACTGGTATTTTTTCAATATATCAATTTCAGTTACAACCAAAATTCTGAACCGTTATTTAGCGATATATATATGTATTTTTTTATTAAATATTTTTTTATTTCATTTGGTTTGTTTACATTTTTAATTTCATGAATTAGTTTTCTTACATACGTTTGTAATTTTAAAGAACGACTTTATTTTAATATGAATATGTAATATACAGCATTCAAACGAAGAATTATTGAATTTCCAGAAGGACTATTTTCTAGAATATTATGCAGGTGTTAGGAGAGAAGATACAGGTGTATAATGTTATGAGTTGAAACATATGTTGCATGTGGGGAGAGAGAGATAGAGAGAGAGAGAGAGAGAGAGAGAGAGAGAGAGAGAGGAAGAATTAAGGCAGGGCTAGGAACTGTGAATCGACCCCTGCAACCACAAACAGGCGAATACAACCATATTAGAATCCTATCACAAGGTTAGGTGAGTTTTATCAGGAAAAATAAAAGACAAGTGTTTCCTGACGCGGGTCTTAGTCATATGATGACTCGCATCTGGAGATTTTGGTCATCTGAGCGAAGTCTTCCGCTGGCTTACCGGTCCACTCCTTTAAAAATTACTGTCAGGACATATTACAATTACAACAAGTATATCCTATAACACGGTAATGCACAATATATCGGGAAACACACGTACATGGATTGTACGGCGGCCTATGATACTGTACCACACCACAAACTCTTCCACAGGCTAGGAGAGGCGAGGGGTAACGAGACAGGTACTACAATCCATCAAATAATACCTAAGAGAAGGAGACAGAACGATGGTCAGGGAAAACATTTCAGGATGAGCAGAGGTGATACTGAGATCATAGCCATCCTATTGACTGGTCTTCTGCTAAAACTGTCTTCCCTACTTCCAACTCGAACAGTCGCCGTCTAGTTGAATCCTCTCTAATACACAACTTTCCTTGTATGAACCTTAGCCCTGGCTTCGTCTCTGTAGATGCCTTCCTCTCCCACTATATTGTAAAATGCTCCAAACTTCAGAACACCCGTGACTTAACCTGAATCCTCATTTTTTCTTTTTCTTTTTCTTCTTCTTCCTCTTCCCCTTTCCTCTTTCCTTTTCTCCTCTGGGTTGTCTTTCTCTCTCCTGTCTCGTGTTTCTGTTCCTTCTTCATTTATTTCACCACTTCCCCTTTCACGCACCTCTGTGCGCTTGCTCTCCCTCTGTGGGCATCTAGCTCTCTTGCAGTGCTCCCCTTCCTTTGTATTTGACTGGCTCGTCATCCTTATTTCCCACTTCTACCACTGCCACTACTATTACCTCTTCTTCTACTACTACTACAACTACTGATGAAATTAAGACACATGTGCGGCGTCTGGTTGTCTTTGTTGTGGACGTTTCGCCAATCAGTGGCTGGCTGGATGGCGAAACGTCTACGTTGGGGATGCCCGGGTGTTATGCATGTGTCTTAATTTCATCTTGTCGGTATTATATACAATTCTTGTACTACTACTATTACCACCACTACCTCTTCCTGCCTATATATAGCCGTCCTGCTCCACCTCTGGTTAGTGTGACTTTGTCAATGGTCCAAGTCGGACCGAAACGTCGTCGTAAGCTTCTCTCTTTTATGTGCGGGTTATTTGTGTACTAGCAGCAGTAGTAGTAGTACTAGCAGCAGCTGCAGTAGTAATAGTAATAGTAGTACGTAGTACTACTAGCAGCAGCAGCAGTAGTAATAGCAACAGCAGTAGCAGTAATAGTAGTAGTAGTACTAGCAGCAGCACCAGCAGTAATAGCAGCAGTAGTAGTAATAGTAATACTAGCAGCAGCACTAGTAGTAATAGCAGTAGCAGCAGCAATGGCAACAGCAGTAGCAGTAATAGTAGTAGTAGCACTAGCAGCAGTAGTAGTGCCAGCAGCAGCACCAGTAGTAATAATAGTAGCAGCAGTTGTGTACGAATGGTATATAATACCGACAAGATGAGAGTAAGACACATGTGCAACATCTGGGTATCTTTATTGTAGACGTTTCGCCATCCAGTGGCTTTATCAATACAAATTCTAGGACATAACTTGAAGACAATAGAACTATGTACAGAAGATGAGGTAATCAGTCCCTCAACCTAGGAGTAGGTGAGAACAGCACCGTAGTCGTGGAGATTCTGAAGCAGAAGAAAGAATCCTGGCGCTTATATAGTAACGTCAGGTGTAGCAGACGAGGGCATATTCACTGGTAGGTGGGATTCCCCAGTGGAAGTAGGTCCTTCCCAAAGAGATGGGTTAGTTGTAGTAGTAGTTGTCGTAGTCGTGAAGTTTATGTACATGTCCTCAGAATTAAGATTCCATGATGTTGCAGTGTCTGACAAGTTGTGTACGAATGGTATATAATACCGACAAGATGAGTGTCTTACTCTCATCAATAGTAGCAGCAGCAGTAGTAGTAATAGTAGTAGTACTAGCAGCAGTAATAGCAGCAGCAGTAGTAGTAATAGTAGTACTAGCAGCAGCAGTAATAGTAGTAGCAGTACTAGCAGCAGCTGCAGTAGTAGCAGTAGACACAGCGCACTTGACCTCGTAGATCACTCAGCGTCCATAGCCATTACAAAATATGTTCAACACACAATAAAAAAAAGGATAAAATTATCAAACAATAAAATCAGAGAACATAAACAATCATCACAAATACTCTCATAGCAAGTTATACTAGTCAGCATCAACTAAAAACCTCGCATTAAACTACTTGGACAGATTGACTACAGGGATGTTTAGCAAACTGGCTACTGGAATTTAACCCACATTATTATTATTATAATCAAGGGGGAAGCGCTAAACCCGGAGGATTATACAGCGCCTGGGGGGGGGGGATGTGGAAGGCATTCAGGCTTAATTCGGGGAACTGGAGCACAGATCCAATTCCCTAAATCAAGAGCCCCTCACCAACATCAAGGAACCTTCCTTGAGGGGAATTTAACCCACAGCAAGTGCTCTGTTATAAAAAAACGGAAAAGAGCTAGACGCATGTGTAACATCTGGGTATCTTTATTTTTAGACTTTTTGCCAACCAGTGACTTTATCAATACAATACAAGGTTATAATGTTTATGAATGTAGAATTATATATATAAGACGAGGTAATCAGTCCCTCAGACTTGGAGTTGGTGAAAGGTCGTAGTCTTGAAGACTCTGAAACACAGGCAAAAAGATTGGCGCTTATATACGGGCGTCAGTTGACGGACGTGCAGCTGCACGTACCTCATCTGACGTCAGTGAAGACAAACTTCATACATAATCTGAAGAGTAGATACGACAAGGATCGAGAGGCGGGAAAACCAATACAGCCGGTGACTGTAGTTAAACGGAGACTCTACCCCCGCAAATACACCTTGGTGAGCACATATGTATCCATACACGTCAGGAGCCAAGATTCGACCGCTCGCACTCAAAGTTAGGTAAGTACACACTCCTTACACCAGGTGTAGTGTTCAAAGTATGGTCAGTACACACACCTTACACCAGGTGTAGTGTTCAAAGCACGGTAGGTGTAATTAAAGAACACAGTGTCAGGGGCATCATAGTACTACACTCCTAATGACGTCATCAGTCAGCTGATAATTGTTGTTGTTTATCGTCTACTGTGACGTAATCACATAACAGGTTACTGACTCACCTGTTATTACTAAAGGTGCCTGGAGTGTGAGAGTGTAGGTGAAGGTGACGATTTAGGTGGTGGGCTAGGTGATCAGCCAGGCAGTGGTGCGTGGACTTCGTGCAGCGAGCACTAACAACCTGTCTGGTCACACTGTGCACTGATCTACTACGTTACTCCATATGAGAGTTATATAGCGGGAACAAACGCTAGCTATATTACTTCCTTACCCACCATTATATTCCATCAGATAGGATGAAATTTCCCTCTCATGTTCCATTACACAGGAAGGGGTTCCATCTCATACGCCATCACAAAGGAAGGGGTTCCATCTCATACGCCATCACACAGAAAGGGATTTTCATCTCATTCGCCATCACACAGGAAGGGGTTCCATCTCATACGCCATCACACAGGAAGGGGTTTTCATCTCATACGCCATCACACAGGAAGGGGTTCCATCTCATACGCCATCACACAGGAAGGGGTTCCATCTCATATTCCGTCAAAAAAGAAGGGGTTCTATCTCATATTCCATCACTTAGGAAGGGCTTCCCTCTCATATTCCATCACATAGGAAGGGCTTCCCTCTCATATTCCATCATATATGAAGGGCTTCCCTCTCATATTCCATCACACAGGAAGGTCTTCCCTCTCATATTCCATCACACAGGAAGGTCTTCCCTCTCATATTCCATCACACAGGAAGGGCTTCCCTCTCATATTCCATCACACAAAAAGGGGGGTTCCCTGTCATATTCCATCATATACAATGGATTTCACACTTCATGTAGTGAAATCTGTTGGTCTGAGCTGGGAGATGGTGATACTATCCCCAAGATTGGCATTATGGGTTTAAGAGCTACGAGAGTTTCATATGTTTCACTGTAGCAGAGCTGGAGTGACTAGACTTAGGAATTACCATCGTTCAGGAGAATAAATCACAGGCACAACAGCAAGGGAATTTATGAGACGGAGAATTTTTAAATGCAACTCACACATACGCACACACACAATGTATCACAGTCTGTGATCTGGGCACCTGTTGCTGTCTTGCAACACCGCATAGCCCCTGACGACGTACGAGAATCCGAAAGATCTTAAGCTAAAGACTTCCATGGCCATGGACGTAGTACTCTTCTCACCGTACCACATCGGTCCAATACTTTGGCGCCCAGCTAACGCTAGACGTTTTGGTCCAAAGCAGCCAGCACTCAGGAAGATGGCTTCGAGTTTTTCATCTCATCCTCTGCAGGCAACGACCAACGAAAATTTTTACAATGTTTAGAATTTGCAGAACAAGCGAAATATTCACAATCACTAATATATATATATATATATATATATATATATATATATATATATATATATATATATATATATAT
>NC_091347.1:16352474-16354974 GCF_038502225.1 Cherax quadricarinatus | reverse complement strand
GCCATTCTCTATTTATTACATGGGAAACAATTTGCTTAATGGAAATGACAAGCTGTGCTTTTATAAAATCCACCGATGGTAAAAGTTTGAAGCCGATCAGAAAAGGCATTCTCCAGTAATTGATCTGATTTTAATGATTCAAAGTTATTTTAGCTGCTGGGACTAAACTTATGGGTCATCATCCTTCTAAGAGAATGCATCGCCAATAATATTTTGAAGCCAATCAGAAGAAGCATTCTTAGTTATTAAATATAAATATATATCATTATTTGTTCAATGTTAGCCCTGTGTTCAGAAAACCACACATGTGGCGAAAATTTGAAGACGTTCAGGCGAGTCATTCTCCAAGTTTATTTTTTTTATCTATTTTACTACATCAACAAATTTGCCAGTACGCAAATGAAACTTAACAGATACTATCCTGCCTTTAAGATGCATCATCCAGTAAATATTGAAGCCGGTCAGAAGAGGTAACTGAAATTTATTTAACGTAATTTAATGTGAATAAAAATTTCACACTATTTTGCACATAAAATGTTCAAAGCCGCTCCTACACCTCAGACGTCAATTTTTTGGCGCCTTTTTGAATGTTTAATGTTACGTCTCTAAGAATTTTAGAAGTTATCTGAGCCATTCCAGGATGCTTGGTCATAGACAACGTAAACCTGCCATCTGTTCCAAGAATTTAGTCCTCATTACCTTACACAAGTCTTGAAAATTTGAAGCCAAATATGAGCGAAATAATATAGCAAATTTGGAAGAAAAAAAGTCAGGTAACCTCTTCAAGGTTCTCCTTCAGGGATACCTAATTACGACGTACCCAACACATGTACAACACAAAAACACTCCCAAACTGAACATCTGGTACCACACAGGTAATAACACATCTCGTCCTCCAATATGAATAAAGAGCGTGAGGTTATCGACTCTTTAACCAGGTATCTTTCCACTTATTCAAAAACTAAAACAATACTTCCTATTTCGCCACCTTATCAAAACAACTAAGACAGTATTCTCTATCTCTCTTATTCAAAATAACTTGGCCAGGATCATGAATGTGTCTGGAGGAAGGTATGGATGGTCTCAGTAGCGGCAGATGCCTTAGGTCTGGTATGGGGTATTCGTCCTGTATACGATATACGCCATAAAAAACACTTGCCATGGGTTCAAGCCCTACCCGTTGCATAATGTGTTTGCAGTATTGTTATTACGATTTTGTGAGTAGACAAAAAATCCTGCTTGTCATCTCGGCCAGCTAGAAACACGGTTACCCACAGATCTCAAGGATGAGTCGATCACACTAGTACTGGTGTGGTTTACAGGGTGCTGTGGCTTTCTGACATTTCAGAGGCAGGGTTGGTAACCTAAGGGAAAATTCTCAATTTCAAAATTTTATTCACTATTAGGCGTAACTTACCCACGAAGTCTGTACATAGATGTATTATAAATGTAAATACATTCTGGTAGTGGCAATAAATATTAAAAAACCACTGAACGTATACATTTTTCTCTTATTGTTCCATGACTGCTAAAAGTTGGTTCACTGCAGTACTTGGTACTGCAGATCCTTTGAAAAGAAGTACTTGGGTTCGTAGAGTGACAATAAATGCTGTGCACCTGAATAACGCTGTCTGACTTGATCATAACAACGTGGGCTAGACATTTAAGTGACATTATTAGGCTGGATCAAAACAACGTAGGCTATACGTCTGGTTAACGTTGTCAGGCTGGATCATAACGTAAGCTAAAAGTCTAATGAGCGTTGCCAAGCTGGATGACTCTCGTAATCCAGCCTGACAACAACAACAACGAAACAAAAACTTGACAAAATACACTGTCATTGCAAACACTGCCAGAGGAAAAGTTGGTCCGATCCTTCAACAAGATGAAACATCTCTGGTAATACAATACCTACTTGAGGAGGATGTTGCAATATCTCTCTCTCTCTCTCTCCACACTGGATGTAAATAAGCAAGAATCCTCACTAACTCTTGTGTGACAGACATTATTGCTGAATCAGTTCATCTCATCAATTCACATTTTTTATTTGTTTTTGTGTGTGTGTGAAGTGTTCCGCGAGCGTGGATAATAACGATTGTTTAAGAAACTTCTTCATTCACAAACTCGACAAAAATAAAAACTGGGAAGGGAAAAAAATGGGACGCGTGGCTATTATGACACCATCGGGTCATTACGACCAGTTCCTGATCGCCTTAATGACACTTATCGTCCATCCTAAGCGCTTGTTACGTCTTTTTAATCTGGCCTCGTTAAGTCAAATTCCCCCTCTTCCTCCCCCTTCCTCACCTCCTCCTCCTCCCTCTTCTCCATCCACCTCCCCTCCTCCTCCCCCCCTCCTCCTCCCCTTTCTCTCTTCATCGCTCTACTTCCCCCCTCCTCCTCCTCCTCTATTTTTTCTCATCCTGCTGCACCACTTTCTTTCCAGGATTCTCCTCTTTCTACTCTTTCTCTTTATTGTTCTCTCTTCTCTTTTATAAAC
>NC_091347.1:16327474-16347474 GCF_038502225.1 Cherax quadricarinatus | reverse complement strand
CCTTACTAACAAAAATACTGTTGATCTCTGCAGAACAATACAAGTCTAAACACCTGTGTGTTTAATGATACATAAGCGTTTCTAAACACCTGTGTTTAATGATACATGGGTATTTCTAAATACCTGTGTATTTAGTAACACCTAGGTGTTACTATGTGCATATATACGCACCAATGCTCTAGCCATTGTCACTGTGTTTGCACCAGAGCTAAATGGTTATCTATCGTAAAAAATCTTTCATTGTAAGTGGTGTTATACGTTCTTGTTATTCAACACTCAATAACCTAAGTGTTCTTTCGTTACAACATGCAGAAGACTGTTCTGCATAACAGCATAGGAAAACATACTTCATAACTTGTTTCAAAACAGACTAATTTCTATACTTTTGTTGTATTCTTGAATAAAAAGTAGAATCGGATCCTTTACTGGCAACGTTTCGCCCACACAGTGGACCTCATTTAGCCACAAAACAGATCTCAACTGTATTGAGGTTAGAGTGCTAAACCCTCGGAGAAGTTATACAATGCTTGGGAGGGAAGGGGAGATAGAAACTGGTAGGCATTCACGCTTATACCCAACGAAGGGTATAAGCTCCGGTTTCTTGAATCAAGAACTTTGATCCAACTAGAAGGATCAGATTCTGTAGCAACATAAGTATTATTTTTAGATCATCAAACAGAATATAAAACCTGCTGGCTATACCCCCGTATGTCCTTCCCGAGTGAAAGTATGTCGCTTTGGTTGAAATATATCGTATAGGTTGAAATATATCGTTTCCGTCGACATATATGTCATATTGGGTGAAGTATAAAGGAGAGAAAAAAACAATAATTTCCAACCAGTATATCGGACGGATAAGCCAGTGATGTATTCATGCGTATACATGCGTATACGCACCCATGTGCACTACCCTTCCTTTGTTATGTATAGTTATGAGGTTGGGGAACTCTTCGTGTTCGTGGGGAGAGTACACCAAACTTGTACATAGATATCAGCAGCTAGACGCTAGTACATGAATGTGGGTACTTAGGTGTGGGTACGTTGATGAGTGTATGTGGATGAGACTGGTTTAGGGTACGTGAATACAGGTAAGTGAATGTGGATATACCGAAGTTGGTACCCAGTCGTGGGCACACAGATGTGAGTACATTGATCTGTACTTACGTACATCTCGTTCCACATACTTACTGTCTCGTTTATCGCTCCACAGCCTCCCTTTTCCCTCTCCCTCCCCTCATCTCTCTCTTCCCCTCTCTCTCTCCGGCAATAGAGGGTACACAAAGCCGCACTTAAGGCTGTAATTGCTCAACAATCGTTCTATTAACAGTAATAACCTACGATCTCCCTCAAGTGCCGACGATCCCTCCAACTCACCCCAGGCATATGCCAAACATTCGTCTCCTTCGGGAAAAAAACAGTTGAAGTACTTCAGTACCAGTCGAAGTCCTTCGGCAGTACCTGTCGAAGCAGTTGCTGCGACATCGCTAGTCTGGGTAATGTCATTATGGTCTCAGTGATATCGTTGTATCTTAGGCGGTATCACCAGAAATCCGAGGATACTGCGAAAACATCAACACTCCGAGGATATTGTGAACGCTTTAATGATATCGCAAAGTCTCCGATGCTATCATTAAGGCATCAACAATATCACCAAACTTGTAACGATATCGCTAAAGATCTAACAAGAGCGTCAATAATTTAAATATCGTCAATGATTTAAGTATATCGTCAAGGCTATAATGATATCGTCAATGCTATAATAACATCGACAATTCCAAGCTGATTTTATCCATGCTGCGAGAGCTTCACAAATGCTCCCATGATTGCAATCAAAGCCCCTAAAATCCTTCTTAATCCGTGATAATCCGCCCCAGCTCACAACCGGAGGAACCTGGCTTCAGTTCTCAGGCGGGAATATACACACCAGTACTTACAAATACCCCCCCGTTCACCTAGGAATAAATTGGTGTCAGTGAATCAGTCGACTGTGGTGGGTGCCTACCTGAGGTATTGTAGTATACCTTAGATAGGTCTGGGTTCTGAAATATATTGAGGTAGATAATAGCTCTTGGCATGCAAATTCAACTCTGTATAAAACATAATCCGACAAATCCTCAATAAATCTCCCAAAATCCGGATAATTTCGGCGAAGCGCCAGCGCAGTTATCTCGATTTTTTTCAGCCAGTAATCCCGACGATCGAGGATGGCAGAGCGCTGATCGTTACACCCACATCCCCGATGATTCCTGCGGAAGGGCTAACGAGCCGCGAAGCGAACGCTGACAATCTCGTTAAGACACCAACGGCATCGAGATCTAAGCCTCACCCTCAAGGCAAGTTTCGTCAAGGCGCTGGTGATCCTAAAGTCTAAGTTACAAAACTGAAGTTGCAAAGCCGAAGTTACAAAGCCGAAGTTATAAAGCCGATGTTACAAAACCGAAGTTACAAAGCCGAAGTTACAAAGCCGAAGTTACAAAGCCGAAGTTACAAAGCCGAAGTTACAAAACCGACAAACGTGATAAGTTTCGCCTCGATTTAGTTCATCTTGAGTCCCGTTTCAACATATTTTTTTGTTTCATCTTGTATTGATCCTATAAAAATATTTTTTTTATCTAGCATAAAAACAAAAAAATATATATACAACTCCGGGCTCTTTAACTCCCCATTATATATAATCTACAGAATCCAGATTAGAAAATGTTGCTCTTGAAATATTACACACACACATACACACACACACACACACACACACACACACACACACACACACACACACACACACACACACACACACACACACACACCTCAAGGTATCACAGCCAATGACTACACTATGATTACAGTACTCACCTGAGTCTAAATAAGAAGAGCTTCTTGCAGTCCCCCTGAGTAATCAGGTGTGAGAACCTGTGGTGTCACTGTATTCGTGAGTGAGTCTCACTATCCACTCAACGATGAATCTGCTGGGAGAAAGATAATGATATAAATATTTAAGAATCTGTACTGACATTGACATCAGTAAGGCAGCCAGGATGTCATTAAGCCAGGATTTTATTCTGGAAGGAAGAGACGCTCTTAAGCCAGGATTTTATTCTGGAGGAAAGAGAGGCTCTTAAACCAGGATTTTATTCTGGAGGAAAGAGAGGCTCTTAAGCCAGGATTTCATTCTAGGAAGTTTAAAAACAATGAGATGCTGAAAATCAAAGACATCGTCATTAAAAAACACACGACTGTCACTAAGCGTGTTAAATATATTAATCAATCATGTTTTTGTGGTCACTAGTCAATATAATGCAGTGATAATTAGCCATTAATAAAAATATAAAATGTGCCTGGGTGGGGGGGCTTTTACCCCCTTAGCTCCCCTCCAGTGGTACTGCCACTGCTTCATAAGAGAACTCTATGGTCTGAATATAAAATGCTAATATCTTTTTCTCTATTTTTCCGATTACTTTTCTCGGGTTTCAATAATTTTTTGCTTCTCGAATAAAGATGGTTATTTTAATTCTGTAATTATATATTTTTGATGCTAGTTAGTTGTTAGCAGTGAAGAAGAGATTAACAAATCTTTCCAGGACAGGGGGAGGGAGTGTACCTATGCAATTAAAGTGGAGCAAAGAAGCCAGGACATCCCAGTTTATGATGCAATAATTCTATTTCACGGGTCAAGTAAACAAAATATCCCTCATGTCTCTGACGAACAAAAATACCACCACCACCATCTAGATCAATGCATATAAATGAAAGCTTTATTCTTGCGCTTCATTCGTCATTCTTCTACGAGAGAACGTACAGATTATCAAAATTACGCCACATGAACAAAGGGATAAGTACATAGGGCGCAAGATATAAATGTGTATAATGTTTGGTAAGATACAGAATAACAGGTCCTCCAAGAGATGTATAGCTCTGAATCCCTTAGGAGATATGTAGCTTCATGTCCTTTGAGAAAAATACAGATGTAAGTTCGTTGACAGATAAGCATCAGATCCTTTGTAAGATATAGAACAATTTAAATTACTGAAGAAGCACATCGGCAGTTTCGCTAATAATAATAATAATAATAATTCAGAAAAGGGGATCACTGAAAGAGTCTAACCTAATCCAACCTTTTCTTCCGTTATGGTCGAACGTGCGCTGGTTACTGTGTTTGCTAGAACAGTTGTGTACTAACTGCCAGTGAATTACCCACAACCACATATCCTCAGGAGGAAAAATATATTGGTCTTCCCTGTACTTTCTGGGAAAAAGACTTTCTTAGGAGTCATTCTTGTGTGTTTTCTTAGCAGTCATTCTTGTGTGTTTAGACATGCATATGACTCATTGGAATTAGACGTTTTGGGCAGGAAGATACAGCCGTTCGTCAAGACTGGACCAGCAGTTGCATTTGCTAGCGAATGGAAAAAAAGAGCTTTCGTGTGATCGCACACACATCTTCAGAGGAGGACCTGTGGGTATAAAGTAGTGATACGAAGAACATAAACAATTATCTAGACATGACTGTCACATCCTTGACACGAAAAGATTACGTCTGCATAATTACACACATTCATAATATTTTATATACACACATACACAATAATATATATATATATATATATATATATATATATATATATATATATATATATATATATATATACATTATATATATATATATACATATATATATATATATATATATATATATATATATATATATATATATATATATATATATATATATATATATATATATATATATATACATTATATATATATATATATATATATATATATATATATATATATATATATATATATATATATATATATATAAAATTTGTATTTTTTAGGTTAGTGGTCCAAAAGAGACAATTGATTTTGGACTGAAGTATTAGTGGCGTTTGGATAAAAAATTTTATCCAGGAGAAGAACTATGCAGCCTAATGATAATCATGTTTGTAACATTGATGATTGTGTTAATTATGCTAGTTATAGTCAAGATCTTTGTGATGATATAGTGATGTTTGTGATAAAATAGTGATGTGTGTCACAACTACGATGATTTCCACAGCAAGCTGTTACTGAAACAACATTTCGCTCTCTCATGAAGTGTGAACAGAGCGAAACGTCGTCCCATCAAAAGATTATTCCTCAACGTGTGCCTCTAACATTATCCTTCGGTTCCAGTCTCCGACTATGTGTGTGGAGAATGTGGGTGTAAGCGTGGGTTTGTGGGTGTGGGCGTGGGGCGTAGGCGTGTGGGTGAGGGCGTGTATGGCCCACAGACTTAATCCTAATCCTGAGTCCATCCCGTTGGGATCACACTGTAGGCTGCTGTGGTGTATGCCGAGGCAGTTCTGCGGAGGGATGCTGTCAAGTGGATTCCCGCAGCCGTTTTGTCATCCCCCTCCGTCAGTCTACCATCTCCCCATCTCTGTCTACCAACTCCACCTCCCTATCTACCATCTCCAAACCTCTGTCTATCTCCACCTCCCTGTCTACCATCTCCACACCTCTGTCTACCATCTCCACACCGCTGTTTACTATCTCCACCTCTCTGTGTACTATCTACCTTTCTGTTTCGTTACTATATATTTTATCGTCTTCATAATGTAATGCAGTTTACCGAAAAATAAAGCAACAGTAATAAGACATAAATATTTTATTGCAGCCAGTTATGTCAAAATTTATTATATATATATATATATATATATATATATATATATATATATATATATATATATATATATATATATATATAAGAAATTATTTTAATCTCAGCACTAATAATATTAGCAGCAATAATATTAGCAAGGACAGTTAATAAAATTCAATTAATATTCCTCGCAGTATTGATAATATTACAGTAATAATGATTGATAACAGTAAAATAATAATAATAATAATAATAATTATATAATATAAAAAAGATAATAATACTACCAATAATAGTCATAATAAAAATATTTACAGTAATAACAAATTTATTATAAAATATGGTAGCAGAACTTAATTTTTATTAATAAAGGAAAATGTCTAAAAACTCATTACATTATATTTTATTATCTTATAATTATTAAATTTTTATCATGGGGGAAACGCTAAATCCGTAGGAACCACAGAGCTCCATGAGGGTGGGGGGAAGGGGGATAGGAACGACAGGCACTCAGAATCGATCCAAGGAAGAGAAGGACATGATTAATGCCCTGGATCAAGAGCCCCTCATTGAGGGACACATTTCTGGAGGAAAAATGCACGAGGATACCCGCGTGAGGAATACCATAAGGGGATACTGGTCAAAGATTCCTCAAGGTATCCCTCACAGTGCATTTCCTTCGGATAAAAAAAATAGTTCTGTCAATGCATGTTTGGTCTAGTGGGAATACCTCACCGGTATCCCCTCTTCTCCCTAACAGAGAGGAATCCCTCTAGGTATTCCCACGTGAATAAACATGTACATACGATCTAGTATTCCCAAAGGTTTGCAACAAAACTAGCTTCTAGAGCCGAGGAAAGACTACAGGAGCAGCAACTTACTTCTCTGGAGGACTGAAGGATCGGTGAACACCTGATCACAACATACACAATACCTAAGTGGCACTGACAGGATGGATGTGGAGAGAACGACATAAAAAATGTTGGAACAACGGGGGTAAACGTGGAAGCTTCATCTCCAAAGAACTTTAGCGCCTCAAAAAATATTTTTCGCAGATTAGTGCAGAGGTGAGCTTAAGCCAGAAGAGGACACTATCTCTCTATTTACAGCTTACCTCCATTTACAAATTAGCTTCATTTACAACTTATCTCCATTTTACTTCACCAATTTACGAGCGAATTTCCGAGCATCAGTTTGTTACCGTTACAGAAATAGTAAGCGAAATAAAGTTGCTACGGGAAGAATATTCAACTGCAGCAAATACTTGGTTATGAGGATGCGACGGAGAGAGAGAGAGAGAGAGAGAGAGAGAGAGAGAGAGAGAGAGAGAGAGAGAGAGAGAGAGAGAGAGAGAGAGAGAGAGAGAGAGAGAAAGATTTGTTATGATATTCCCCTTGAGAAACAAATAAATCGGATAACATGGACAGCACTTGCAAAGCTGTAAGATACAAGAACAGTCCTCGGGAATCTGTAAACATGCAAGCATTCAGATCACTGTACACGGAAGGCATACAACCAATACTGGAGTACGCGGCACCAGCATAGAGCCCTCACTTCATCAACACAAAGAAAAGTTTCAGAGAATTAATAATGGACGACTGGTTTCAGAAATGCTAATGTTGAACACTGTCTTGTTCACCAAGGACAAACAACGAGCTAAAATACCAAGACAAGTTAAGAGAGATATTATATATTTTGCATCGCTAGGAGACTGAAGAGACAGAGGAGACATGATCACAACATATAAAATGTACGGAGATCAGGGACGAATCTACTATGAAACTAATGAAGCTTCAGGGCCCCTAATCTCGGAGGGGCCCCAGCCACTTAGTCCACACTGAATAAAATTTTTGGATCTATTGTATGAGGAGTTGCAAAGGGGCCCCATAACAGTTTAAGCTTCAGGGCCCCAAAAATGTAGGTGTGCCACGGACAAAGACACGGGTGATGAAGACAAATAAACTGAGATGGCAGTAAGCACAGCGAAAGACAAAGACTAAAAGTTTAAATAACCCAGAATAAAAGAATTCTTTCAACACGAAAAGGTGAACAAATGAAATGCATAAGGAAGGGAAGTAGTGAAGGAACACTCAGAACATGGACTTTGAAGTACATAATAGAGAGAAGAGGGCAGGGAGTGAGAAACACACGTTAATCACAGTGCAAACGTACGATCCAGGAGCTAGAGCTCAAACTCCTCAGATACAACACGATAAATATAATTAAATCAGAGAACACACACACACACACACTGAAGTTAAAATTATATAAAAAAAATAAATGTTAACAGTATTATATAAAAAAAATTACAGTTAGCTGCAGACAAAGCCTTAAGAAAACTAAGAGATCCACTAAATATACGCATGAGAGGATAGTTACCATGAGTAATAAGGATAAGTACAAGAATCCTGTCGACAGCTCATGGCGGAAACATCCTGGGAAAGATTTTCACAAGTATATACTGAGAGAGTGGAGGATCAAGAGGTTACCTCACAATGAATACGTTTTCTCACAAGGAAATTCAGAAGAGTTGAAAACAGAGAACCTCCCAATTAAACATTTTCTCAGGAGGAAAGCCTGAGAGAGGAGAGAGCAAGAGGGACCTCCCAAGACCACACTAGGCTTGGAGAAGACACGACCTTCCAGCCGTGGTGCTGGGCGGCCACAGCGTCGGCCCTCACATTAATCTTGTATGTGGCTGCCCACTCCGCTAATTTTCATTACCAGATGATACGCACCAGTCGCGAATTCGTGTAATTTTCACTGGCATAGTTTTGTCGGGCGCTACTCCGGCGGCCGCGGCGGGGCTGCTGCGAGGAAGATCCTCTGATGGATCATTTTAATTATCTTGCTGCAGCGGGGATTACCCAAGGGAACATTTTTATTTACTGACTGAGGCTGAAGGAAGATGTCGAAGAACGTGGTGGTGGTAACTCTTGTTATTATTATTATTATCTCAGTTTACAGTTTTATGGACTGGTAAAGTTCGGGAGGTGAGTAACGTTGCGCTGTGTGAGGCCTCTTGCTCGCTATCTCAACTTGGTTATTTACTTACGTAAAGCGCTAAAGCCGTGTGGGTCATTCAGCGCAACGAGTGACAGGATTGATCCTTCGTTAACTAAGCGAGACATATGCAGTACTTCTAATTGTGCTAGCCTAGTCTGAAGTTGGAGTGTAAAATTACGCAGTGTGTCGGACTCGTTTTTACTAGACGTAGGATCGAGCCTGCACCGTCGGGATAACGTACACAGGTCAACACTTGTTGAAAATAATTAAATTGTTTACTGACACGAGTATCAGTTGTCACTGCATCAACAGCAGCTAAACTCAGTCACATGTCCGCCTCATCTGTGTGCAGGAAACACGTCTTCACAACCGTACGTTTCCTAACGTATTTGCGTCAATTCCTGAACGTTTTAAGCAAAGCAGAGAATTAAATATTTACAAATATAAATTTAACTTGGCATTATTTCACAGAACCTAAACTATAGTAAACATACACAAAGTTTACAAACTCAAGTCGTAACGAATGACAATCAGTGAATAAACTGAACACGAAACTGGGATTTGAACAATGATTCTTGTAATTACACATAGTTAACAGTTAGTAACTAAATTACATATATGGGAGGGTACCGTCTGGCAACGGGGGATTAATCAGACTCTTAATTAATTCGTTGTATATAATATGCTCACTACGAGGAAGCACTGGATCAGCGAGAGTGAAGAAGCTAAGATTATTGCCATCGAACGCCCTTGTGGTTTAGTGCTTCTTTTTGATTATAATAATAATTTGCCATCGAAGAAGCTAGTTTATTGTGCACCCCGTGTACAGCCTGTGGATTGTAGTGCCTGCTTTATTGTGCACCCCGTGTACATCCTGTGGATTGCAGTGCCTGCTTTATTGTGCACCCCGTGTACATCCTGTGGATGGTAGTGCCTGCTTTATTGTGCACCCCGTGTACACAGTGCCTGCTGTGGAGCCTGTGGATGGTAGTGCCTGCTGCACCCCGTGTACATCCTGTTTATTGTGCTTTATTGTGCACCCCGTGTACAGCCTGTGGATTGCAGTGCCCCACCCCGTGTACAGCCTGTGGATGGTAGTGCACCCCGTGTACATCCTAGAGGCTAGTTTATTGTGCACCCCCCCTGTGGATGGTAGAGGTGTACATACATCCTGTGGATGGTAGAGGCTAGTTTATTGTGCACCCCGTGTACATTCTGTGGATGGTAGAGGCTAGTTTATTGTGCACCCCGTGTACATTCTGTGGATGGTAGAGGCTAGTTTATTGTGTACCCCGCGTACATTCTGTGGATGGTAGAGGCTAGTTTATTGTGCACCCCGTGTACATTCTGTGGATGGTAGAGGCTAGTTTATTGTGCACCCCGTGTACATTCTGTGGATGGTAGAGGCTAGTTTATTGTGCACCCCGTGTACATCCTGTGGATGGTAGTGGTTGGTTTATTGTGCACCCCGTGTACATTCTGTAGATGGTAGAGGCTAGTTTATTGTGCACCCCGTGTACATTCTGTCGATGGTAGAGGCTATTTTATTGTGCACCCCGTGTACATTCTGTTGATGGTAGAGGCTAGTTTATTGTGCACCCCGTGTACATTCTGTAGATGGTAGAGGCTAGTTTATTGTGCACCCCGTGTACATTCTGTCGATGGTAGAGGCTATTTTATTGTGCACCCCGTGTACATTCTGTTGATGGTAGAGGCTAGTTTATTGTGTGCCCCGTATCCATCCTGTAGTCGGTAATAGAAAGTGTCAGACAGGTGCAACAAATGGGTGATTGATGTATATGTTATCACATAGAACCTGAGGGGAGAAGGCAGGTAATAAGGCTTGATCCAAGGTGTGAGGTAGCTCCAATTTCTTGGAACAAGAGCCCTTCACCCGCATCAAAGCACCCATTCTGAGCAAATACGAGTGTGTTAGTTACCATTTGGTGTGTGTGTGTGTGTGTGTGTGTGTGTGTGTGTGTGTACTCACCTCGCCACAAGGTCCTTTTCTCTCTCTGCTCCCTGAGCTTTGTCATACCTCGTCTTAAATTATGAATGGTTCCTGCCTCCACTTCATCAGTTGCTAGGCTATTCCACTTCCTGACGACTCTATGACCGAAGAAATACTTCCTAACATCCCTGTGGCTCGTCTGAGTCTTCAGCTTCCAATCGTGTGTGTGTGTGTGTGTGTGTGTGTGTGTGTGTGTGTGTGTGTGTGTGTGTTTTATACAAAAAAACTTTAAAAAATAGCATCTAGATGGATTTCATTGGGACAACGTTTCGCCCAGTGCACAATTATAAGAAAGCTCTACACAAAGCGAAACGGTGACCCAATTAGAAGCTCTTTCAACAACATGCCTATTCTTCCTGCGATATTTGCGTTTCGCTCGAGACATTTATAGACCGTTCTGTGCACCGCGAAACGTTGCTACCGCTATTCCAACCAATTTATGGTCAGAGTTTGGTTGTGTTGATGTGATGATCTGGTTCTGCTGTGATTATCTGTTTGTAATGATGTGATCTGGTTGTGTTGATGTGGTGATATGGTTGCGCTGATGTGACGATCTGGTTGTACTGATGTGATGATCTGGTTGTACTGATCTGATCTGGTTGTGATGATGTGATGATCCGGTTGTGTTAATATGATGATCTGGTTGTGCTGAAGTGATCTCGTTGCGATGTTTTGATGTTCTGGCTGTGCTTATGTTGTGATAGTCTGGTTGTATTGATGTTGTGAAGTTCTTGTTGTGTTCATGTTGTGATGTCCTTCTAGTAATGTTGTGATGTATTGGTTGTATTAGTGTTGTGATGTTTACTGCTGAAGTGTCGTAAACACACGTCATACAGGAGAACCTGTTGGGAAATGTCACTGTAAACCATACAACTGAACTGGTTATACCAATTTATGCATGTATGATTATGTAGGTTATGTACTGGGGGAAAGAGAGAGAGAGAGAGAGAGAGAGAGAGAGAGAGAGAGAGAGAATGAATTATTTTATTCCAATAAAATTTATTTTAAACCTAATTACCTATTGGGTAGCACTGAATATTAAACTAGTAGCTTCTACAAGGTCAAAGACTTCAGCTTCGTAGGGTAAAGGAGGACATAGCCTGGCAAAATACTCTGGCCGGAAGAGCAAGGATAACGGAATTAGAGTAGGATAACAGGAGTGATGCAGGAGTGTCTCACAGCACTGCCAACAACAACGGGAAGGAGAGGACGGTTAGAACACGGTATTTCAATTGGTGTTGATCATTATAAACTGGTAAAGTAACTGCTTTAATATAATCACTAAGAAGTGTGACAGGCAAGCAGTAAAGCCGACACGTAATAAAGCACTCGTGTACATAAAGCAAGACTATTTATTACTACGGCTTGATCGGTGAAAATTATCACATTACACAAAGCAAGGCGCTCCCTCCATCCCCATGGGGAAGCACTAAACCCGAAGAGGTTAAACATCGTCATTGTTTCACTCAGTAAAAATACGTAATAAAATAGTACAATATAGTCTATGTATGTATATGTGTGTGTGTGTGTGTGTGTGTGTGTGTGTGTGTGTGTGTGTGTGTGTGTGTGTGTGTGTGTGTGTGTGTGTGTGTGTGTGTAAAATCAGACAGATATTATAATTTTCTCGAACTAAATATAACGAAGTCGCAAACAATTCAGCTAATAATGTTCATTTTCAAAATTTGAGCGCAAAGCAGCACAGGTACAGAGATACATTAAGACGACGTAATAGAACTTAGTCTGACTACAACAGTGCCTTCACCTTTCTTCTCGGGGGGGGGGGGGGGGAAAGGGAAATAAATTGAACCAGCTGGAAAACACTGCAGATGTGTTGATCACCCGGGGGTATCGAGATCTCTGGTTTATGGGTTATGAAGCATGGGTAACAGTGCCCGGGGTATGGGTTATGAAGTATGGGTAACAGTGCCAGGGGTATGGGTTATGAAGCATGGGTAACAGTGCCCGGGGTATGGGTTATGAAGTATGGGTAACAGTGCCAGGGGTATGGGTTATGAAGCATGGGTAACAGTGCCCGGGGTATGGGTTATGAAGCATGGGTAACAGTACCCGGGGTATGGGCTATGAAAAATGGGTAACAGTGCCGAGGGTATGGGTTATGAAGCATGGGTAACAGTGCCCGGGGTATGGGTTATGAAGCATGGGTAACAGTGCCCGGGGTATGGGTTATGAAGTATGGGTAACAGTGCCAGGGGTATGGGTTATGAAGCATGGGTAACAGTGCCCAGGGTATGGGTTATGAAGCATGGGTAATAGTGCCCAGGGTATGGGTTATGAAGCATGGGTAACAGTGCCCAGGGTATGGGTTATGAAGCTTGGGTAATAGTGCCCAGGGTATGGGTTATAAAGCATGGGTAAGTGCCCGGGGTATGGGTTATGAAGCATGGGTAACTGCCCAGGGTATGGGTTATAAAGCATGGGTAAGTGCCCAGGGTATGGGTTATAAAGCATGGGTAAGTGCCCGGGGTATGGGTTATAAAGCATGGGTAAGTGCCCAGGGTATGGGTTATGAAGCATGGGTAACTGCCCAGGGTATGGGTTATAAAGCATGGGTAAGTGCCCGGGGTATGGGTTATGAAGCATGGGTAACTGCCCAGGGTATGGGTTATAAAGCATGGGTAAGTGCCCAGGGTATGGGTTATAAAGCATGGGTAAGTGCCCAGGGTATGGGTTATGAAGCATGGGTAACTGCCCAGGGTATGGGTTATGAAGCATGGGTAACAGTGCCCAGGGTATGGGTTATAAAGCATGGGTAAGTGCCCAGGGTATGGGTTATGAAGCATGGGTAACTGCCCAGGGTATGGGTTATGAAGCATGGGTAACAGTGCCTAGGGTATGGGTTATAAAGCATGGGTAAGTGCCCAGGGTATGGGTTATAAAGCATGGGTAACTGCCCAGGGTATGGGTTATGAAGCATGGGTAACAGTGCCCAGGGTATGGGTTATGAAGCATGGGTAACAGTGCCCAGGGTATGGGTTATAAAGCATGGGTAAGTGCCCAGGGTATGGGTTATAAAGCATGGGTAACTGCCCAGGGTATGGGTTATGAAGCATGGGTAACAGTGCCCAGGGTATGGGTTATAAAGCATGGGTAAGTGCCCGGGGTATCCAAGTTATCCTTAGCCTGGATTAACTACTGCCCAGGGATGGGAAGTTTCTACTTTATACTTATTCTGGCTAACTATTCCATTCTGAGAGATGTTTATCAAACTAGAAGTTTGCTTAACGTAATAAAACTCTTGATATACAGCTTAACTAAGTATTGAAATAATAATAATAATAATAATAATAATAATAATAATAATAACTCTAGTAGTCATTAATATTATAATCATCACCACTAATTTTTATTATTATTACAACTTCCAGTGTCATAATTTAAATTATTATTACTTATTCCTTGTAAGTTTCATAATACTTCGTACAATATTTTTCATTTTTGTCATTTTTTCTGGTGCAATTATTTTTATCATTACCGATGTTGGCATATTTTTATTATTATTTAGGTTTAATAAGGGATGGTTTAATATAAAATAAAATTCGAGTTAAATAACAGTAAACAAAAAAATCAACTATGTTAAATATGATTATCTTCAGACTTACAAGTTTTAACATCCTGTAATGTTAATATGAAACACTTGCCTTCACTTAGATAATAATAAAAAAATTACGCCGCCCCTTCAAAAGTGGCAAATATAATTAAAGTTCAATTTTAAGTTCAGTATCTCAAAAAATTTAATTTTTAAAAGAATTATTTTAAAGTCTACGTTTAAACTCGTTACCTCGAGAATTTTTTTTTGTTAAGCTGGGTATTTTTTGGAGTTTCAACTTTAATTTTCTTACCTTTTGAAAGGTAAACATCGAGACTTAAATTTATGTCTATATAAAGGAAATTGATCTTAAAGTTGAAACTTATGTTTAAATATTTAAACTGAATGTGTAAACGATGTTTTTATAATAATTATAATTATCAATATAATTATTATATTCGTGGGAAGCGCTAAATATGGATCTTTCAACGCTGTATAAACATCGCAAAATTAATTTTATATCATGAATCTTTTACAAATTTAATGAATCGTATATTAAAACTGAACTTGCTGGGCACTTGTTAAAATTACAAGTTTAAAATGACATTATGTTGAGCTTTTTTAAACTTTTACTTAATAGTTCCACGTTTCATTTTAATTTGTAGAGAATATGTTAAAATTGACTCATTAACCGACTGAAAAAACTCTTAAATAAAGGAAACTATCTTTACAATTATTTATTTACAGCAATATGTATATATATATATAATGTATGTATGTATGTGTGTGTGTGTGTGTGTGTGTGTGTGTGTGTGTGTGTGTGTGTGTGTGTGTGTGTGTGTGTGTGTGTCGTGCTGAATAGAAAAAACTTGCAATTTTGGCTTAAATAGTAACGATCTTCTTGTCGAATAAGACAAGCGAAAATCTGCGTATGCAATAATTTTGCACAAAAAAAAATATGCTAAACCTAACGAAAAATATATTTTAGTGTGTTTATTAAATTATTGTAAACTTATCTAAAATATATTTAGTTGGATTAGGCTAAATTAAATTGTCCTTGTTATAAGGTTAGGTAAGTTTTCTAAGGCTCTTTTGGAACAAAATTATTAATTTTTACATTAACATAAATGAAAAAAAAACATCTTTAAACGTATAAGAGAAAATTTTAGAAAGGACTTAATTTTAAATGAGTTCTTGCTAACTGACCAATTTTACCTATTCGGCATAATTATATATATTATACACACACACACACACACACACACACACACAAACACACACACACACACACAAACACACACACACAAACACACACACACACACACACACACACACACACACACACACACGCGCGCGCACACACGCACGCACAGATACACTCCGATCCCTAGTATCCAGCAATCCCGGTAATCCTATTAGCCGCCCCAATCGAATCACAGTATTTTTGGACTAGTGCCAGACAACTGGTGTGTTTGAGGGTACCTACCTAACCATCCTGGTTGACACCATTATCGGTGTTAGTGTTAGGCAACAGTAGCAGGGAGAGGAAGGGGGTTGCTGTTCACGGGAAGGATTCCAAGCCCAATAAAAATTGAGACGAGGGCTACCGATATAACTGTCTCAGTACGATCAAAGACCCTTGCACCACGAAGCAATCGTACAAGAGGCTTTTCGGTGAGCCAAGGCCAACCCACACCTACCTGTTACCACGTCTGTTCCCTTTCTGATTCCGATGAGCTGAGGAAGATTTTTAATGTTTTAAAATGATATATGTATATATGTTTTGTCCAGTGAAATAATCTTAACAAATCGTCACAATTCGCTTGTAAACATACCTCAGGGAACGGATAGAAGTTTGAAGCCACATGTTTCGGCCTTGCCGGGAAATCTAACCCCGGACATTTCGGTCGTAAGAAAAACTTAGTACTTCGGCAGGATCGGTAAATGGCGTGTTTACACGAGTGTGGCTGGATACACGCTTGTACCATAAGCTGTACAAGCATGTTCCATCTGAAGACTCTTCCCGTGTGAGATGCACCCACCCAAACACATACTCAACCGTAATGGGTCCGCAAAACTACCTGTTATTCAGCTGACAAGAGCTTGGCTGTTTGGCTAGGTTTAAAGTCGATCAGCTGCACGAGGGTCTTTAAGGCTGCATGTCATATGTAAACCACCAATCTAGAATTCTTTAAGCCTTACTTTAGGGATAAAAGTAAACTTTCAGTACATATTATATTATTATAATCAAGGGGAAGCGCTAAACCCGTAGGATTATACAGCACCTGGGGAGGGGGGATGTGGAAGGTATTCAGGCTTAATTCTGGGAACTGGAGAGCTGTATAGTCCTTGTGGCTTAGCGCTTCTTTTTGATTATAATAATAATAATAATGGGAACTGGAGAAAAGATCCAATTCCCTAGATCAAGAGCCCTTCACCAGCGTTAAGGAAACTTTTTTGAGGGGTTTCAGTACATAAACCCAGATAGATGCATCTCAGTGTATATTCGCCGATAGACAGTACTCACTGAATATGCACACAGAGAGACAGCTCACGAATTTCTCGTGCCGAATAGGTAAAACTTGCGAGTCTGGGTTAGATAGCAACGCTCTTCCTGTCGAGTAAGGCAAGCGAAAATTTGTGTATGCTATAATTTCGCAAAAAATCATTCTGAACCCAACGTCAAAAAATATATTTAATTTTTATTCATTATTATTGTAAAATATATTTATTTGGATTAGGCTATTTTAAATTGCGCTTGTTATAATAAGGTTAGGAAAGTTTTCTAAGGTTCTTTTGGCACAAAATTATGTTTTATATTAACGTAAATGAAAAATTAATTCTTTAAAAGTATACGACTGTTTCTAGAAGTATTTATAATAAAAAACAGTTTATAATCCACAAATCTACGAACATAAACTTATAATAATAATAATAATAATAATAATAATAATAATAATAATAATAATCTACTTCCTTTGAAATGCATTTACTTGTATTCATCACATTCATTTTCAAGCACTAAACCCGCATGGGCTAAGCAGTCACATTACGCAAGGGGGATCGGTGGCAATAAAATATGATCTGACGAAGAAGCGGTATGTAGCTTTAATTCCCTGGATCAAGAACCTTTCGCCAGCATCACGGTTATAACTGTTCTGATAAATTATGTGATTTTTTGCTATTATTTTTATTAATTTTATTATTATGGTAGTGGGAATATGGCTGTGAGTGTAGTGGCGTGTGTGACGGTGTGTGTGTGACGGTGTATGTGACGGTGTGTGTGTGTGTGTGTGTGACGGTGTGTGTATGTGACGGTGTGTGTGTGTGTGTGAGACGGTGTGTGTATGTGACGGTGTGTGTGTGTGTGTGTGTGTGACGGTGTGTGTATGTGACGGTGTGTATGTGTGACGGTGTGTGTATGTGACGGGGTGTGTGTGTGTGTGACGGTGTGTGTGTGAGACGGTGTGTGTGTGTATGTGACGGTGTGTGTGTGTGACGGTGTGTGTGTGTGACGGTGTGTGTGTGACGGGGTGTGTGTGTGTGTGTGTGTGTGACGGTGTGTGTGTGTGTGACGGTGTGTGTGTGTGTGACGGTGTGTGTGTGTGTGTGTGTGTGTGACGGTGTGTGTGTGTGTGTGTGACGGTGTGTGTGTGTGTGTGACGGTGTGTGTGTGTGTGACGGTGTGTGTGTGTGTGTGACGGTGTGTGTGTGTGTGTGTGTGACGGTGTATGTGTGATGGTGACAGGGCAGTGGTGATGGTGTGTCTAGAAGAGTATGGTGCTCCCTATCCTCCTCATCGTTCTTTTCATTCCTGCCTCACTATCACTGCCTCCCCCATGTCTTCTTATTTCCCTCCGTCTTTTCCTCCATCCTTTTCTTAATTTCCATGTAATATATATATTTCTCCTCAATCCTTCCACTTTCTTCCTCCATTTACTTCACCTTTCATCTTCCACATTTACCCATCCCATACCATCTACTTTACCCACCTAACCCATCCCATTCCGTCTCCTTTATCTACCTTACCCAACCCATACCGTCTCCTGACAAGGGAATACAGCTTCCCACTGTGTAACTAGCACACAGAATGAGGTAGTACTACACTGTTGCTGTATCCAATTGTGGTAAATTAATAAAAACTTCTATTCCCTTCCCTCTCCCACACCTTCTCCCCTTCCTTACCCTTTCATTCTCCCGCACCTTCTCCCCTTCCATCTCAACCCACCTTGGAGAGGCGTCAAGTACCAAACTGCCCAGTAAATATCGACCAGTCAGAAGACAAAGAGCGCTAACTACCACGCTAACCACCACTAGTAGCCAGGTTACAATCTGCCGATAAGTCAGCCCAGTCATTACACTTCACTGTGGCTACCTGCTGAAGCCCCGGCAAGGAGAGACAGAAAGGCACCCAAAACTCAGCTTTATTACCAAAAGACGGGCAGCGATCAGCTCTCTTACCCTGGGTATATCCTGAAGGACATCACCGCTCATCATATTTCATCGACTGACTCGCCTTTGGAAGAGTTTCTCGCAACATACATTGAAAGAAATAACGGAACAACAGGTGGGGCTGGAACTTATCGTGGGTATAATCCCCCACCCGTTCGCTGGTATGTTGAGATATCTAGTTAGTTGAGCCAGGGTAAAATGTGTTTTAACTAAGTACTCGTTTGTAAATCTATATAAACAATAACCGCATTACCAGAGTCAAGGAACCCCTTCCTTGACGGTGAGGGGGGGAGGGGCTCCTGATCCAGGGAACTGAACCCTAAACCCTAAGCCCACGGGCTTAGCGCTTCCCCAGGAACGTACTAACTTAAAATGACGTAAGTTAAACTAAATAACCAAAAATGAACAGTTTTTGTGGACACTGGAAACGTTAAGAAATTGACGCTGAGAACATCATAAAACTTAACGCAATATTGTGAGGAAGAAAAAATAACCAAGCTTTCAAAAGAACTAAAGAAACATGCATAGTCTGCGCACTAAATTTACACATGCTAGAGCAGTTCTAGAACACGCAGCACCAGCATGGAGCCCACTCCTACCCAAAGACGCAAAGATGACATAGAACCTTTTGAACAAATATTTACCATAACGCCGCAACTAAAGAACAACACAAAGACAAACTGCACAAACGCTGTAGGATCGGAGGAAGCGGGGGAGACATGATCGCAACATACAGCATACTAAGAAGAAACGACAAGTCCGACATCAACAATGGGAACCTAAACAATGGGCCACAGATGGAAACTACGTCAAGGTAGTAGCTAAGTGGAACAGACTACACAGTGGCATAGAAATAAAAGCGAAAACAATTCACACGTTCAAGACACAAAATATGATAAATCCAAATATATGCAGCGAAGAGAAAAAAAACTAAACCAGAGGCTAGCCTGAAAACATGAAGCTCGAAAAACCTGAAAACTGAACTATGCGATTAAACACAAGCGCACACTTTCAACCCCCAAATATGATCAGAGTTGAAGAAGTGTAACAGCAGCCTCGTGTACATCAAGGTGATCACACCAGCAGCAACACCACCCACTGATTCAATTATTGATAAGATGAGGTAAGGTGTATGTTCATAGCTTCCCCAGGTCAAATTTCTTGAGGACACGTATCACGAACACCTGACCGGGCAAGGCTCTAACCCTCTATGACGGACGAAACACTTGACCCGGCAAGGCTCTAACCCGCGATGAGGGAAGAAACACCTGACCCAGAAAGGCTGTAAGCCTCTATGAGGGACGAAACACCTGACCCAGCAAGGCTGTAAGCCACTATGAAGG
>NC_091347.1:16292474-16319974 GCF_038502225.1 Cherax quadricarinatus | reverse complement strand
CGATATGCATGGATGCTCTCAAATAACTGAAGGGTGACCCACTCAATACTTGGAGTAAAAAAAAAAGAATGCCAAACAGAACAAGTCAGAGAGTAATTTAGACCAGTGAATCAAAAGGGAAAGGCGTGGCTACAAGGCCTGTTTCAATCCCCCATAGGAAAATCTTGGTGATTACAATCAGGTGAGTACACCCAAACCCAAACCCAGACAGAGACAGACAGACACACACACACACACACACACACATACACACACACACACACACACACACACACACACACACACACACACACACACACACACACACACACACACATCTTCAAGTGTTTCAACTTTGGTCAACATGCTTGCTTTCTCTTGTACTGATGGAGTGCTTAAATTTTATTAGGAAGCAAATATCTTTTTTTTGGGGTATAATGAAGGTTTAAATATACGTCAAGCACAACATAGGTAAGAGTCATACACTGTCATGAATAAAGGAGGTAACGAATGTCAAATATCCCTAGAGAGTCCAAATCATTTCAAGAAAATATTCGAAGAATACATTCCAAGATATATTTTTCTAAGGTTATTTGGGAACGTTCTAGAAGATAGACGACATTCCATGAGGGCATTCCTAAAAGTCGTACCAAGAGGACGTCCCCAGAAGACCTTCCAAGCTACTGTGAGAGTGAATGGCCGAATATAATGAATATAAAGTTCATATATATATATATATATATATATATATATATATATATATATATATATATATATATATATATATATATATATATATATATATATATATATATGCCACACCACCCACACCCGGTTACCACCTCTCCTTCACTCACTTAAGCAACTGCGTTGTCTTAACCAGACTCACTCACTCACTCACTCTCTCTCTCTCTCTCTCTCTCTCTCTCTCTCTCTCTCAAAATCACATGAGTCATGGCAAGTTCACGGGATGGAAGACAATTGTCCTAGCCACGCTGGGGTACATATCTAGATGCATTCCTCCCAGTTGTGGCTATGTGCTCACCTCTGTTGCTCTCTTTCTTTCCTTCTCTCTCTCTCTCTTTAATTTGATGCAAAATAGAATAAAAAAAACAAAGATAAAAACTGATGGATCAAGCATTTGTAAAGAAAAACTTCTTAATATTCAAAAAATCCTGCTTCAATTACACACATCAATTTATATATATATACATATATATATATATATATATATATATATATATATATATATATATATATATATATATATATATATATATATATATATATATATATATATCATAGTTCCTTGATAATGTGAGTAGTCACGAAAGCGCTTGGAATTTCTGTATTCTTTCAAAGTGATTGTTTTGCATATATATATATATATATATATAAATAATATATATATATATATATATATATATATATATATATATATATATATATATATATATATATATATATATATATTATATAAATATCGAGAGAGAGAAAGAGAGACTGTTCATAAGCAACAATATACTGGAGGTATATTATTATTATATATAAGGAGAAATAGCACACTTAAAGCTATGCAGCGCCTGGAGAATGGGAGGTAATAAGGTTAAATCCCAGGGCAGGGAGAGGTAGCTGCCACCTCTCGTCTGTCTCTTACCTTCACCAAGGGATTTTGTATAGTTATGTTGAGGTATACAGAGTGAGATACTGGAGGCATACAGAGTGAGATACTGGAGGTATACAGAGTGAGATACTGGAGGTATACAGAGTGAGATACTGGAGGTATACAGAGTGAGATACTGGAGGTATACAGAGTGAGATATTGGACGTATACAGAGTGAGATATTGGACGTATACAGAGTGAGATATTGGAGGTATACAGAGTGAGATATTGGAGATTAAAAATAGTCGATTATAATACGTCCAGACTATTCAACAACCATACAGCGAGCGGAGATAAACTGATAAGTGACTTACATATAGATCAATGCTAGGCAAGACAAATGTGTAAGTAATGGAATAGTCACCATACATAAAAAAAAAAAAAAAAGATCGAGTGGTGAACTTTGAAAAACATGTGATGAAAATGAACACCATATATTAATTGTAAACAGTATATAACTCACTGGGAAGCCACAGTACACAGACTCGGTACAGAGAGAACCCCATAATGTGGACTTCAGGAGCGCCTGTTCAGTTTATGCACTGTTCTGCATTAGATTAGAAACTAAGGTTTTGGAAAAGGTCAACAAGAGTACTTTTAGGTACATAATTTGCATACTGATCAATGTTGCGAAACTACTTCATCTATTCTTGAAAAAAATAGTGAATTTTCAAGCGCTTTCGTGATTTCTCACATCATCAAGGTCCCTGCTAATGAGAGAAATCACGAAAGCGCAAGTTATATATTTCTAAAATGTGGAGAAGATTGTTCCATCTGTACGTCGTTATCTCGCGCATTTTATATGGCAAATTATTTCTTTTTCGCATTTGTACTTGGGTGATAATTGACAACATCAGAGAGAACTTGATCTACGTCTGGGAACCACTGATGAAGAGGGATTATGTACACACAAAAGTGAGGGATTACACATACACACAACCGAAAGGTATGTACAGTAAACTAAGAATTACACACACACACACAACCGAGGATTATATGCACACACACACAGCTGAGGATTATGTTCGTACACAGAGCTGAGGATTATATACAGAGTTGAGGGATTACACACAAAGCTGAGATTATATACTCACAGAGCTGAGTGATTACACACACACACATACACAAAGATCTGAAGAATATATACACACACACAAAGTTGAGAGATTACACACACAGATGAGGGATTACACACACAAATGAGGAATTACATATACAGAGCTGAGGATTACACACACACAGCTGAGGATTACACACACACGCAGATGAGGGATTACATACACAGAGCTGAGGATTGCACACACACACAGATGCGGGGTTACATACACAGAGCTAAGGATT
This sequence comes from Cherax quadricarinatus, assembly GCF_038502225.1. Classification (NCBI taxonomy): domain Eukaryota; kingdom Metazoa; phylum Arthropoda; class Malacostraca; order Decapoda; family Parastacidae; genus Cherax; species Cherax quadricarinatus. Next base: position 16,316,991 of record NC_091347.1, on the reverse strand, counting down.
ACGCGCGCGCACACACACACACACACACACACACACACACACACACACACAGATGAGAGATTACACACACAGAGTTGAGGATTGCACACACGGAGATGCGGGATTACACACACAGATGAGGGATTACACACACAGCTGAGGATTACACACACAGATGAGGGATTACACACACAGCTGAGGATTACACACACAGAGCTGAGGGGAAAAAACTATGTGGGAACCGTTTGTAAATACAGGAAACGTTCATTATTAGTTGTTTACTTATCATAAAGTTTAATTTTCTTCGTTTGTTGGGTATATTGTGTTTGTTGTGTGTGTTTGTGTATACTGTGTTTGTGTATATTATTTTTGTGTATACTGTGTTTCTTTTGTATATCTTGTTTGTTGTGTGTATTGTGTTTATTGTGATTGTTGTGAATATTGTGCTTATGTATATTAAGTGTATTGTGGAAATTGTGTCTGCTGTGGATACTGTGTCTGTTGTAGATATTGTGTCTGCTCTGGATACTGTGTCTGTTGTAGATATTGTGTCTGCTGTGGATACTGTGTCTGTTGTAGATATTGTGTCTGCTGTGGATACTGTGTCTGTTGTAGATATTGTGTCTGCTCTGGATACTGTGTCTGTTGTGGATATCGTGTCTGCTGTGGATACTGTGTCTGTTGTGGATATTGTGTCTGCTCTGGATACTGTGTCTGTTGTAGATATTGTGTCTGCTCTGGATACTGTGTCTGTTGTAGATATCGTGTCTGCTGTGGATACTGTGTCTGTTGTGGATATCGTGTCTGCTCTGGATACTGTGTCTGTTGTAGATATTGTGTCTGCTCTGGATACTGTGTCTGTTGTAGATATCGTGTCTGCTGTGGATACTGTGTCTGTTGTGGATATTGTGTCTGCTCTGGATACTGTGTCTGTTGTAGATATTGTGTCTGCTCTGGATACTGTGTCTGTTGTAGATATCGTGTCTGCTGTGGATACTGTGTCTGTTGTGGATATCGTGTCTGCTCTGGATACTGTGTCTGTTGTAGATATTGTGTCTGCTCTGGATACTGTGTCTGTTGTAGATATCGTGTCTGCTGTGGATACTGTGTCTGTTGTAGATATTGTCTCTGCTGTGGATACTGTGTCTGTTGTGGATATCGTGTCTGCTCTGGATACTGTGTCTGTTGTAGATATCGTGTCTGCTGTGGATACTGTGTCTGTTGTAGATATTGTGTCTGCTGTGGATACTGTGTCTGTTGTGGATATCGTGTCTGCTGTGCAAATTATGTTAATGTTTCGCGATAAAAAAAAAATATTGTTTATGCGCACAAGATGACGTAATAATTTCCTGTATAATGTTCTGCAATAATAATAATAATAATAATAATAATAATAATAATAATAATAATACACACGAGATTAAAATGCGATATTAACAACAAAAAAAAACAGTTTCTTGCAAAAGGAAAAAAAAAGCGCATCGTCAACCTACAAGAAAAACATTGCATCGGCGCATAACAAAAAAAGTGCACTGAAGAATAAAAAAAAAAGCAGTGTATTAGCAGATATCAAAAATTCAATGCAGTGAATCGCCCAAGATAACAAAAAATATATATTATGCAAAGCATCGCCACACATACAGAGCAGAATGAAAATGACAATAAAAGTTAGAGGAAGAAAAGGAATGAGTGGTAACACCCAGTGGACAGGAAAACAAATATTTTTGTTTTGCAGGAAACCTGAGTGTTGTCAGAGTCAGGGAGGATGACACAGTGACTTAATTGTTTCTCTGGGGAGGCTGGCGTAATAATCAGGAGATGACAGAGTCCCTCTGATGATGCTGTAGTGACTTTAGTCTCTCTCTGATTATAGTGTAGTGTCCTGTGGTCATTTTAAAATTCTGTGATGATAGTGTTGAGTCCTTTCTTGATTTTTAGAGTCATGTGCTGAATTTAGAGTCTTTGTGGTGAAAGTGTAGAGTCCTGTGCTGACTGTAGAATCCTTGTGATGATAGTGTAGAGTCCAGTAGTAATTTGAGGGTCCTGTGATGATTTTCAAGTCCTTCTGCGGTACTCTATAGAGCCATGAACGTCATTCCTAATTTACAATTAACTGCACTACTCACAATAAATTAAATTTTATGATTTGCTTCCCTATTTAAACTAAATCTTCTAATCAGAGCCCTTGTTTGCATAAAACTTTGTGACTGAATTTCTTATAGCAAATTTCGTCATTATAATCTATACTGGAACCAAATCTTAGTTCCTATTTATACGAAATTTTGTGAATATTTATTCTATTAATTGCTTTTGTTTCCATGTTTCCTCTTCATCAATTCCCTTATGTCTCCTTGCCTCACCCTTTGATAATGAGGAGGCAGTTTACTGTTTATTACAGTTTTTAGACACATCGCCCACCTGGCATGTTCCTGGTAGGCGAAACGTCTTTCAATAAAATGACATTAAAAGCATATTTTGTTTTATTAAACTTGTCAGTATGTATCCTCCACTGATATCCATTGCCCTCCTCTGTCGTCTTTCCCCTACCCTCTTCCCCTACTCATTCCTTCACCCCCTCCCTCTTGCCTCTCCACCAACCTCTCCCCCTCCCACTACCTCCAAAATGGTATTCACTCATTAAAAATCTGAGTGGTTAATTTTTTTTAACATTTCTGAAACTGTATGTAATTAAAATCTCATCCGTCCTGGTGGTGGCTGGAGTGAGTGTATCCCCGTGGCGCAGAATGCGATGCACCCATCAGCTGGGGTGGGTTGACCTCTCTCTGCCTGTAATTAACCACGAACTACCCATCTGCCCAATTTGAAGTAACTTATTAACCAGCGTCGCCAGGGTTAATTCGTCACGCGAATGTCCAGACACCAGGAATACTCCCGTTTGTATCTGTATTTGCGTCTTGGTATAACGAGATTTTTCTCTCTCCTTTAACCTGGAGGCGCCTTCATGCCGGTGAAGGACTCGTGATAAAGGAATTTTAGCGACCAAGAAGAATAACAGTGTAACAGTATCATGGCTGAAACAATTCACCAACTTTTTTCACTGCTACTACTACACCAAACTATTAATTTAACTACTACTACTACTTACACCTCTACAACTACTGCCGCAAATTCTACGTCTACTACCCCCACCACCACCACTACTACTACCATTATCTACTTCCCCCTCTCCCTGTAGTATGCACTTTGCCCTTCTCTACTTTTCACGTCCAGCTATGACTTGACAATGGTCCCGGAGGGACCGGAACGTAATCATAAGATTCCCCTCTAAAGTACGAGTTATCTGGTGAGTTGGAACTGCCAAACACTTTCTCGGATCAAACATAATTCTCTCCCATTCCGTAGGTGCTATTAGGTAAAAGTAGGCAGCAAGTGCTGAGAGCTTAAGATTATTATTATAATCAAGGGGGAAGCGCTAAACCCGGAGGATTATACAGCGCCTGGGGGGGGGATGTGGAAGGCATTCAGGCTTAATTCGGGGAACTGGAGCACAGATCCAATTCCCTAAATCAAGAGCCCCTCACCAACATCAAGGAACCTTCCTTGAGGGGTGAGAGCTTAAGAGTGAGAGAAAACATACACAAACTCATTCAGTTTAAAACACTTTGTTCGAAGCTGTTTCGCTCTTAGACCACAGCAAATACTTCACCCGTGTGATATTAACGGGGTCAGTCTCCAGGATAAAAGTCCATTAAGAGGAGGTTTATTTAAGCGGTCTATTAAGAAGTTTATTAAGAGGTCTTTAAAGGTCTATTAAAATGCCTATAAGAGGCATCCCCCCCACATGCGCTGCATAATCCTACGGATTTAGCGCTCCCCCGTGATTATAATAATAATCTGGCGTCAAGTGTCATCAATACACCTTATCAATAACTGCATCAATATACCAAGTCCACACTGCTTCCAAGGGACTATTTTTATCACTTCACGCCACTTGTATGCACGCATGTGAGTACACTTACACACTGTACTTCTCACTGCCATGTGAGACTATGTAAATTGTTCTAAATCAGCTGCCAAGCAGTTTATGATTCCCTCTCTTTCCCTAGTCGACTTACCTGGTAGACAGCCGTCATTTACACCAGCAGAACGTCCCCACAATATCCCTACACCACCAGTACTCTTGTACCACTGTGGGTTTATATACAGCTCCCCTAGCGTGCGTTATGGGAAACAGACACGGGGTAGGTATACTGTCTATACTCCCCCACACCAGCACAAGTTACCACAGGTAGATTAATAAGACAGGTGCAATAGTTGGGTATCTTTATTGTTGAGATGTTTCGCCTGTACAGAAGGCTTCTTCAGTCGAAATACAGAGCTGACTTAGTACTGAAAACAATGTAAGTGGTGGAGAGGTACAAACGAGGTATCAGTTGATCAGTCCATCAGCCTTGGTTCAAATATTGCAGAGCCGACAACAGAGAAAATAAAAAAGAAACGATATAAATCGATCTTTTATTGGGAGAAAATTTCGTTCTATATAGACCATTACCATTACTTGATCAGGCCCTACAGCCTACATGGAGCTAAATGATGGCCCAATAAATTCTTGTTCAGCAGTGTGTGTTCTGTTTAGTGACATGTTACTGTAGCAGGCAGCGTGAGGGGTGACGCGTGTCATACCTCACGTGCTTGGAGCCAGCACCTCGTCACGTAGTCGACATTCCACGGTGTTGTCACCACGGCGTTGTCACTGCGGCGTTGTGACTGCGTCTGTCACCTGTCCTCAGGTTGCCTGGGCGCACTGCTTCACCTCCCAGCTGTTTGCAAAGCCTTGCTTTGCAGAACGAGCTTTCACTATACCAAAGAATGAAATACTTGTGTAACATTTGGGAATCATTACTGTGGAAACGTTTCGCCAGTCAGCGGCTTCTTCAGTTCAAAACGAAGAAGAACGGTGGAAGATGAAGAGGTGTTTGAGGTAATCAGTCACTCAACCTGGAATCAATTTGTTCAGTCCATCAGGCTCTGTCATGCCACCTGGTGAAGCTCTGTACATAAGAACACGAGAATGGAGGAACACTGCAACAGGACTACCGGCCCATGCAAGGCAAGTTCTTATCAAACTCAAACCGACTAACAAAAACATTTGTCCAACCGATTTTTAATGCTACTCAAGAAACAAGCTTGATAACTCATGTGCAAGTCCCACTTAAGAAAAAACCCTCTGACTCGTGTATTTATCTAACCAAAATCTGAAGCTACCCAAGGTTTCAGCTTCGCTAACCCTATTAGACAAACTGTTCTACTCATCGACTACACTATTTCTTAACCAATATTTTCCTATACCTTTTCTAATTCTAAACTTATACTTTCTAGTTATATTATATTGTTGTGTAAGAAAAACCTCGCACCTACAAACTAATGAGTAAGATACATGTGTAACAACTGCTTAACATCCGTCCTTTCCATCTCTGTCACCTTTCTGATACACAGTTTAATTTTCCCGGACACAAATCGCCTATCCACCCCAATTTCTGTTGACTCTGTAAGTCCGATATGTGACATTCAGCAGCCATTTCCATATTTTTTTTCAGGTTGAACCAGGTCTCTCTTATTTCATTAATATCTGTGTCCTACACATGCCTTGTATGGGCCAGTAGGTTCATACAAGGCATATTCCTATAGCCTTTTAAAATCTAAACTTAACCCATCTTATCATATACTGTCTCACCAAAACCTTGATCAGTATCTCCTACTCATAAACAAATCGTTGATTTTTAAACGCGTATTGCATTACCTATTCCCGATTAGGGAATGTTAAGATATCTCACGTTACGTTTTTTTTTAAGTTATTTAACCCACATGTAATTTAACGATAAAAAGCATGGGGAGTACGGTATAGTGGGGTAACGGTGGTAGGGCAAACATACGTGATACACTGACGTGACCTAATGTGTTGAAAACCTAACGCTCTTCATATAAGACTTCCTCCTGGGTCTTGACAATTCTGGCTACGGAGCTATGAGGGAGGGAGGGAAGGAGAGAGATAGAGAGATAGATAGATAGATAGATAGATAGATAGAGAGAGAGAGAGAGAGAGAGAGAGAGAGAGAGAGAGAGAGAGAGAGAGAGAGAGAGAGGAAAAGAGAGAGAGAAAGCTGACCTCTTTACCGAACACTTTGCTGTCAAAATGCAAATTCCTGACAAAGCTGTCAGTGGTGACAATAAGGCAGGAGGAAGTTCATCTTCCATCTTCTTAAATCGCTTGACCAAGAAAAGACTGTGGGCCCAGAGAAGTTGAGTCCAAGATTGCCGAGTAGATGTGCAGACCAGCTAGCAGCACCTCTAACTTGCATCTTTCAGCACTTTCTAGTACAGTGTAAATGGCGCCTTCTCTGTGGTAAGAGACAAATGCAATCCTTGTTCACAAAAAGAAGAGCAGAGCAGAAATCAGCAACTACATACCAGTGTCGTCACTCTCAATCACTGGCAAGATTCTAGAGACAATTATCTCAAGACAAATGACAGTTTTTTGACTACCATTCATTACTTTGTGACCGTCAGTATGCTTTCAGGAAAGGTTACTCTGCTGCTGATTTGTTAAACCTCTCCACTAAGTGGCACCAGTCACTGGATGAATCTAAAGTCAGCTGTGTGGTAGCACTGGTCATTACTGGTGCTTTCGACCGAGTATGGCACCAGGGTCTCTTGGCAAAACTGCAAGCACTAGGAATTGCAGGCTCAACACTATGTCTTTTCAATGATTACCTTCAAGGTAAGTTCAAAGTGTAGTTCTCAATGGGGGCAAGTGTTCCACAGGGAAGCGTGCATGGGCCATTGTTATGTTGTGTCTAATTCAATTACTTTCTTCATTTCATTCCTGAATTCCATACATAGGCAGACGACTGTACTCTGACATTTACTTATCCAAGAGAAGAAATGCCAGCTACTCTAAGCTACATCAATCACCAACTAAGAGCTATATCAACCTGGGGATACCGATGGTAGCTAACATTTGCCCCTGAGAAAATACAAATGATGATTGTCTCCAGGCACCACGATGTTACTGCCGGAGGAGTAATAAGTATGAATAGGAAAGTGTTGGTACCCAGAGACGAAGTTGATATCCTTGGGTGAAATTTGACTCCAAGCTGACCACGAAGAACCACGTTGTAAATCTTGCAAACAAGGTGGCCAAGAAGCTTACAGCATTTCGACGTATCTCGCATCTGCTCGACAGGAGGGGTTGCAAGATTCTGTATGAAGCACAGGTACGCTCACATCTTTAGTATGCTCCACGTTTTTGGACTGCCTGCCCCCCATCTCATCTGCGACTACTTGAGAGAGTAGAGAACACAACTAGACGCCTCATCTCTCGCCTGGACCCATCTTGGATAGATCTGTCATTTCAGAAGAGCTTTTAACACCAGAGGGATGTGGGTGGCCTTATGTACAAGGCCAATATCATCACTTGGCTCCACTCCGAGGACAGAGATAAACGAGCTTCTACACAACAAGACGGGCAACAAGCAGCAACTTCATTCTGGCTATAACCTTCTCCAGAACATCACTTCATCTGACATCATTTATTCCCAGGATAATTCGAGTCTGGAACATGTTCGTACAGCATAATGATATCAACAAAATAAAGGCAGCTGATCAACTGAAATTGGTGGCCCACAGATAGCTCCGACTTCATCCTGTTTCATAACAATAAAATGGCTTTCAAATGAGCTGATGTAGTCACAACTCTTAACTTCTAAATAAAGTTAAGAACCCTTACCCTAACCTTGTCAAACCCTGTGTAAAGAGAGAGAGAGAGAGAGAGAGAGAGAGAGAGAGAGAGAGAGAGAGAGAGAGAGAGAGAGAGAGAGAGAGAGAGAGAGAGAGAGAGAGAGAAAACGAGGCGTGAGACGATTACTCTCTTCTTAAACCCGCCACCAGTTTCATATTATTTACTCCCTCGTTTCGAACCTCGCAACATATCGTGACCTCTTTGGTGCCGTGTAGCAATTAGCAAATTAGCAATCATCATGCCATTACTTTAACGATTAAGCACCACATAAACATGAGTATGAAGGCAAGCTGAGTCACACCAAGGAAAGGAAGTCCCTCTGCATAAACTTTAAAACGTTCAAAAGTTTAACGCTATTCAAATAACTTCCCCGTTTACCATGTTACAGTCCTATACATCATTTTATATCAGTATCCATTATTTTATATCCCTATCCACCATTTTATATCCCTATCCACAATGTCCTATCCCTATCCATCGTGTAATATCCCTACCCACCATGTTCTATCACTATCCATCGTGTTATATCCCTATCCACTATTTCAAGGTTCAGAAGCACTAATTCATAAGATTTTCAAGCACTGAATCATTCTAATGAACCTTAATACACATATTCCAAGTTGCTACAAAGCTCGTTATCTATGATAACAATATTAATAACAATAATAATAATAGTGACAAATCTTTATTTAGTAGCCTTGTCTACACTACATACTGCACATTATCCACAGGAATTGATAGTAAACAGAAGCAGCTTTGATAAAAGCTCCTGAACTGATTACCGCACAGATCAAGGACATATTTTTTCCTCTGATCAATATTTCTAGGCTTTTGCTTGCTTACAACACTTGTCAGTAGCGGTAACGTTGCCTAAATGTTTGAAGACTGTGACACACCACAGTAAGACCGCTCAGTAACACTGGCAGATTTATATATATAATTTACTTGAGTTCTCAGGATGAATGACCGTGCACTTCGTCCTGAGTGTTGTGTGTTGCGTCATCTACGGCTGAAACAGCTGGACATTTCTCGATCAGCTGCTGTAGAGCAGTGTCTTTTTCTACTGAAGATTACATTTTTATCAGTGGAAATATATGAAAACGACATTGAAATATCACTACACATCTTATTTAGTTTATACTAAGGATTGGTAATTCTTCGTATAATCTTGCAAACAATTTAAACTAATTTTCTCTGTGCGTTTTTAGCATAAATAAAATACAGATACACTGAGGAGCTTCTCATGTTGTGTAAGTCGACTTCCTTTAGAGCTGGGATAAAAAAAATCCTACCAGCTCAATTTTGTTATCCAGAGTTGCATTATGTAATCTGTGAGAGTTTTTTTTTTTTTTGAGTTTTAACTAACAATACAATTTCAAGTATCACTGATAGTGTTTTGTCATTGACAATCTTGTGGCAACTGTTACGAGTCTCCATTTTTCCAGATTTTATGCGAGCCTTTATCTAGCTTTCCGAGAGAGGAATTATCACATTTAACATCCTGTTGAGTATAATGGATGCGTTTGTTAACATGCGCACGGAGAGAGAGAGAGAGATAATCAGTATGATATTTGTATGCTTCTGCAGGCACCCCATCATACCCAACTTCTTTACTACCTAGGAGGCACCTTAGTGAATCCCTAATTTCCGTGTAGCAACACAGATCTTATACCCCTGCTGTATTTCATCTCTGTCTAGATAGAGCTAACTAGCGTGGAATCAGTCTCAGCAGAGCCTCGATACGGTCCGTGGGATCTATCGCTGTCTGCGTTTTCCTGGTACTCCCATGTCATGGTAGAGTATCAACGTGAGTTTACGAGACTAGTCTTGCTAAATGAATCAGCGATGCGGTTCATTGTCAAGAGTAATGTCGAACACCCATGACTGCCAACTCGGGATACCATACTGACAGAACCATTACCTCTTTAAGGACAGTGAATCTTAACATCAATGTATATACAGTGAGAGTTTACTTTAATCCCTATTTAAGAGGTTAAGTATTCTTGACTGGTGGTTGTGAACAGGTTACATGTAAACTTAATGACTATTTGAGCTGTGGATAAACTTTAAGCCAAATTAACCAACCAATCTATCACCACATTTCGTCCACAGGGTACATACACCAATATGTTTCACTTAATGCATATAAACTGGCAATTTATCTCTATTTTAGGTATTCAAGTATTCTCGATGCTGGCAGGCACGAGACTTGCGGCCTTAATGCCCTCATTGAAGGCAATAGACTTCACACCCAATAAACTAATTGGTGTTCAGAAAAAAATAAACTGGTGCTCAGAAGAAATCGATGAATCATCATCTCAAAATTTCAGCATCCATATTTTTTAATTTATGCTATGGAGCGTTAAATCGGTGTAGGTTGGTGAAATAATGGATGCTCAATCCTCCATCCGATAACTAATGCGCGATCTCTGACTAGTGAGGCTGTGGTTGCTGGGTAGCGTCTCATGGACACGCGCACACATACACAGGGATGCTAGAAAGTGTTTCTTCAGCCACGGAGTTGTCAGGAAATGGAACAATCTGGAAAGTGATGTAGTGGAGGCAGAATCCATACATAGTTCTAAGAAGAGGTATGATAAAGCTCATGGAGCATGGAGAGTTAACCGAGTAGCTACCAGTAAAAAGGCGGGGCCAGGAGCAACCACAATTAGATGCAACCCCGCAACCACAATTAGATGAATATACACACACACATACAATAATTTTACAGCTTATCGACGTGTATTGTGCACCTCACATCCATCTCGTGAACGGTAGTTCAACAGAATATGAATACACAAAAGACTTAGGAACTAGGCCATAAAAGGAGGTCATAATAGTACATTTCAAACATATATCCAAAATTTGTCTTATCTGTTGCCAGGAAATTTAGAATTTCTGACATATGACACATTAAAATAATTAAAAAAACAGTTTATATCATACGTTGGATCACAACTTCAGCTGAGACATGTCCGCAGTTATTAAAATTTGAAGGAAACACGAAAAAGCAGAATTCAGGTATAAGAAACCTAAGATTTTATTTTACAATTACGAGAAAAGCAGTGCAAAAGAACGCTAGAAAACCGTCATTCACAAATACAGTGGCTGGTAAGTGTTCAATACCTGGAGGTGTGGAGTAACTGAATACGAGTAATTAAAAAGGTATGGAGCAAAACAGATTCCAGATTTTTCACAACTCTACAAATAGAAAACTCAATAAAATATCATTCTAGCACAATACATTTGTTATTCATCTAATACATCTGTTATTATTCATCTAATCATCTGGTCTGGCTCTGGCAAGGCAACCGTAGCGGGACTCGAAATTCAATAAATCTAGAAGCTTTTTTCATAGCAGCATAAATTTATATTAACCCATCCCACATACCGATTTACACTGTATAAACAAAAAATACGAAACCTAAAATACAAACAAGTCTGCAGAATTATGAAGATACCTTTTACCTTTTATTCTGATAAATTTTATAAAAATTGGGGCACTTTGGAAGAATATATTTTTTACGTGCGAGTAATTTTGCAATACTTTATAAAATCTGATCGTTCTTCTTCAGATTCTGAATCAGTCTCAACCACCGTCTTTTTCATTTCGAACATATTTCCTATGCAACATCACACACCTCTCCAAAGAGAAGCAGTTCCAGCCATCACATTAGGCGTGAGTTAATTAAATGTTTGACCAACTATAGCAGGCTAATTTTTAAGCTGATAATTTTGTATGGCCCGCGAATGATGTTATAAATATCCAAATGGCCCTTGGAAGAAAAAAGGTTACCCACCCCTGATCTAATACAACGGTACAGCTTGCTGCTCCCCCCCCCCATCCTCCTTCAACTCATATTCATTCATTTCATTCATTCATTCTCTCTCTCTCTCTCTCTCTCTCTTATATTTAATTTATAATTAAACTGTTTAATGCATACTACGACGAAACAGCATCCCTTTATTCTTCCCTGGCCAGTACAGCACCTCTTGACTTCTCCACCTTGGTAAATGTAACATATCTCTACTCTCCACTGGCCAATACAGCATCCTTTACAACCCCTTGCCCAATAAACCATGCTTTTATTACCTCCCTGATCAGTACATGAACCATTACACACCTATGCATCCAAATTATTCCGTCACCACCACCACCGTCACCACCACCGTCACCACCACCACCACCACAGATAGCAAGCAAGAAAGACATTCCTCACAATAACACTAGTAAATATAGTTCAAGAGGCGGGGCCAGGAACTTAGGCTCACCCTTAACAAGCACAACTCGGCGAGCACTCAAACATTATAACCTAAAAGAGTTCCAATTTTAATAAATTATATCCAAATTTAATTGTTTTTTAAACACTTGAAGCAAAAAACAAGAAGTCTTAACAAAATTAACTCTGAAAAAAAAGTGTCAAATCAAACACACTTATATTAACATCATTCTATTTTTATGATGAGGGACTGACCACCTCAAAACTATGTCATCAAGGGTGATGGACTGACTACATCGTCTTTACATCTCTACTGCTTCTGCTGCCTCCTCTGTACTCGACAGAAGTAGCCTACTGTATAGGCGAAATATTTCTGAATAAAGATACCTAACATGTGTCTTATTAACTTGCCATGTTCATCCTATTTTCTTGGTTTTTAACGAGGTAACTCGTGAATATTGCGAAGCCTGCAATCTGAGTAGCCAACTCTATCCTTGCTCGAGGGACTCCATCATCATCATCATCAACAACAAATAAATCGTTCAACACACATTTCAACTTATAAGCTGAAACATATTTCGATGCTAGTGAAGGGCTCTTTCTTAAAGGAATTGAAGCTACTTGTTCCTTCCTTTAATCACATCTGATTACCTCCCATTACCCAGGAACTGTGCCATCCTTAGGGATTTAGCACTTATTAAAATAACAAAAATAATAAAAAATAAAAAAAAATAAAAATAATGAAAATGCTGAAAATAATAATAATAATAATAATAATAATAATAATAATAATAACGAAAGCCGATTTCATAGCAAGTGTAATTTTAGCAGCGTTACAGATACTACTGCTGAAACTGCGTGTCTTTTCAAGCAACTCAATGTGTACGCGAGGTGATGAACGGTAAATCACACTGAAATTCAAAATTAATTTCAATCCATGCCTTTAAGCTTTCACACAGAGGGACAAATTCAGATTTTCTGAGGGTATATGTCTTGAGAGGTACGTCTCTGTGTATATTAACCTGGAGGTAACTCAATGTATAGACCGAGAAGTAGGTTGGTAGGGTGTGTGTGTGTGTGTGTGTGTGTGTGTGTGTGTGTGTGTGTGTGTGTGTGTATGTATGTATTCACCTAGTTGTGGTTGCAGGGGTCGAGTCATAGCTCCTGTGTGTGTGTGTGTGTGTGTGTGTGTGTGTGTGTGTGTGTGTGTGTGTGTGTGTGTGTGTGTGTGTGTGTGTGAATACAGAGTGTACTCTAATATCTCCTCAATGTAAAGGTCTGAGTAGCTTTCTGAGTTATTAACGCTCGGGTAATGGACAGGCTTTCAGCCTATGAGAACTAAATGCTAATAAACAATAAGAATTGGCAGTGGAAGGCTCGCAACTGCCCTTCCTAGGCAGCACCAAGGTAGAGGTAGTTAGAGCCATTACGACACTAAAGTCACCGCACTCTGTGCAATTACCAAAACCAACATAACATTCAATAGTGAGAGCATTATATGCTACGAGGACTAACACTATCAGAACCACTGCTGCCATTAGAACCACTACAGCCATCAGAACCTTTGCAGCCATCAGAATCACTACAGCCATGAGAAACACTACAACCATGAGAAACACTACAACCATCAGAACCACTACAGCCATCAGAACCACATTATAGTCACCACAATTATTTTTACATTCACCCCCACCCCTACCAGCGTTCCATTCAAACCAGAGAAAACCATAGTTGTTGAACCCATTTTGGTATGTCTGACAGGACGTCGCTTTACTGACGTCTCCCAGCTCTGTTCAGTTTGTAATGTAAAAACCCATTGTGCTAATTATTATGCTAAATCAACATGGGTGTTAGTTATTATCTGAAGAAACAGCAACAAGAGCAGCTGCAGCCCTGCTAGAGGACTAATGTTTACAGACATCGTATAATTTGCAATATTTGCTGGCTGATAGGAGAGAGAATTCTTGAGCAGTTGTTGTAAACAAGGGATCACTGGTGACAAGTTTATTGGGTGATACTTGAAGCAACTTAAGTGAGTACATTTTCCTTGGAGAAGCGGAGTGTTCTGTTGTTTTTATAACACCGTTCATGCCGGTTATTGCACTTAATATAATTCCATTTTTTTTATTTTGGACACGAGACTGTTCTAATGTATCTATCAGTTCTAAGACATGTACTTTTTTAGGTGTCAGATCCACACTGGTGCTTCATATTCAAGGATATTTTTTAAGTACGTTGTGTACAGTGTCCTGAATGATTGTTTAAGTTCCTGAAGAAAATTGTCACATTTGACAATGGTGAATTTACCAGTGATATGATACGGGTAATATACACTTATACCAAAGTCATTTGTTTTGAGGCCTCGAGTTTCTTCCCTCCCAAGTGATACTCTGTTGTGTACGAATGGTATATAATACCGACAAGATGAGAGTAAGACACATGTGCAACAACTGGGTATCTTTATTGTAGACGTTATAACGTCTACAATAAAGATACCCAGTTGTTGCACATGTGTCTTACTCTCATCTTGTCGGTATTATATACCATTCGTACACAACTTGTCAGACACTGCAACATCATGGAATCTTAATTCTGAGGACATGTACATAACCTTCACGACTACGACAACTACTACTACAACTAACCCATCTCTTTGGGAAGGACCTACTTCCACTGGGGAATCCCGCCTACCAGTGAATATGCCCTCGTCTGCTACACCTGACGTTACTATATAAGCGCCAGGATTCTTTCTTCTGCTTCAGAATCTCCACGACTATGGTGCTGTTCGCACCTACTCCTAGGTTGAGGGACTGATTACCTCATCTTCTGTACATAGTTCTACTGTCTTCAAGTTATGTCCTAGAATTTGTATTGATAAAGCCACTGGATGGCGAAACGTCTACAATAAAGATACCCAGTTGTTGCACATGTGTCTTACTCTCATCAAGTGATACTCTGTTGCCCGTCGCCTTGTCATAGCTCACATACAGATACGTGTACTTACTGGGGTTGGAATGAAGCCGTGCAATTTCTCTTCGTCTGGCCGATTCTTGTTAGTTTTGCATCGTCAGCGACTTTAAGACTATTCTTTATTATAAAACGTCTGCAAATTTTACATAGTGAGTCCTTGGACTGATCCTTGGGAAGAACACTGCTTGTTACTTTTACCTCTTCTACCATGAATCTCTGTCGTATGACTTGTCATACACTACTTGACCCACTGAAGCACTTTCTTTGTCTTGTGCCTCCAGCTAGATCATTTCACATATGGAACACTATCTATTATCCTTCGAAAGTAACAAGCATCTTGTATCTCTCTTGTCCTCTATCCACGAGGTTTGCAAGACAATATTTGCCATCGCTGGATGCATGATGACTCTCCATGACGAAGCGTCTTCTCTCCAGGTGTTCAACATAATTATGTTTTCATCACCTTGCAAAATATACATGTCAAGGATACATGTCTATAATTTACAACTTCCTGTCCGTCGTTGTGTCTGAAAACTAATACCATGTTGGCTGTTTTCAGACAACCCAGAAGTTTCCTAGTCTAACGAGGCTTGGTTAAACATCATACAATGTTTTCCACAAGGTCTTTCAGCATCCCTGATTATATCCTGACATGCAAAGTGCTCTTACATGTCTTGCAACTTCTCACCTCGTTACTGCACAGTTCCCAGTTCTGTTTGATCTGGCAGTTACCTTCTAGCCACTTTCCATTCAGCCTTGTGAAAGCCTCCTCCAGTTTCATGTTGAGTCCGTAGATCTTGTTTTCTGTAAATATGGCCTCGCTCGCTCTTCTTAAATCTGAATATCTGATTTTGTCTTTATTCATTCTTATTTGGCCGGGGTATTTTCGACTCAGGTTTTGCAATTGTCTTCCTAATTACTCTTCATGATTCTGAGAACTTACTCCTTGTTTCTGTTCATGAATTCGCCCTATATGTTTATTATGCGCTCTTATGCAACGGCTAGGCTGACTTCATTCTCTTTGAACCACGGGCATTATTGAATTTCTTGCTTCTATCTTTGCTAGCAGAGATAAATATCTGGCTTGCTTCCTCACACTGCTGAGTGATTTAAACCACCATAACTTGTAGGATCAATCCAGCTAGCATACTAGCTGGATATCTATCGCCTTAATCCTACAAGACGATAGATATCACCTCACATCCGCCTGGTCATCTCTTCTGCACTCTGGCCTCGTGGTCAGCTTTTCATTTTCTCTTTTCAGAAACCTATATGAAATACAGTAAGAATGGGAGCTCACAGGCTCCCAACGGAACACATCTACTCAATACATGTATACGTACATATATAGAAACGAGAGATTCCAATATTTAATACATCACACTTGAACGATCAAACCAATACAAAACAAGCCACTACTGGATGGAAACAATTAGCTCCAGGCATTTCACACTATCGTCAGTGCCTCGTCAAAAGTTATGCAATGGTGGAGTGGAAAAAAAAAAAAACTCACAGGAAAGAAGCCGTAGTTTGCATAGCCCTCGGCGAGGCACTGGCAAACTGCCTGGAGCTAGTTCTTTTCATCAATCAGCGTCTTGTTTTGCGCGCACACACACACACACATTATATAAATATATATATATATATATATATATATATATATATATATATATATATATATATATATATATATATATGCGCAACAAGATCACAGTAAACAGATGATATCACAATATGTAGACTAACCATTGTGAAAAAATAGCGAAATTCCGGGCGCTTTCGTGACTTCTCACATTATCATATATAGTTCCTTGATAATGTGTGAAGCCACAAAATCCCTCTGAATTTCGCTATTTTTTCACAGTGGTTGTTCTGTTTATATTTCATCAAACCGGCCATATCCCTCCAAGGCAGGGTGACCTAAATTTAGTAATGTATACAGGAGAAGGGGTTATATGCAGATAATTCGTAGTTTGGAGGTTAGAAGGTGCGGAATTACTAAAAGTATTATCCAGAGGGGAGAAAGGGGGTTATTGAGGTAGTCTGGACATTTAGAGAAGATGAAAAACAGGATGATGACTTAGAGGGTGTAAATATCTGTAACAGAGGGAAAGCGGAGTAGGGTTGGAGGGATGGAATAAAGGAAGTTTTGTATGCGAGGGGCTTGGGCATTAAACAGGTGTGTGTGTGTGTGTGTGTGTGTGTGTGTGTGTGTGTGTGTGTGCGCGTGCGCGTGCGTTAGATAGGAGTGGAGACGAGTGGTTTTATGACTTTACGTGCTGTTGGAGCGTGAGCAAGGTAACATGAAAAAAGCCAGGGAAACTGGTTAGACGGACTAGAGTCCTGGGGATAGAAAGGACAGTTCCCGTACTCTGAAAGAGGGGTGGGGATGTTACACTTTGGTGGAGGACATCTAAGTGGTAATGTTGGAGCGCCTCTCGCAAGACAGTGATGGAGTGACTGGTGGTGAAAGTGTTTCTTCTTTTTATGGGGTCACCTACCTCGGTAGAACACAGAAGACGGCCAGATATATATATATATATATATATATATATATATATATATATATATATATATATATATATATATATATATATATAACCCGTCACAAACCATGTTAGTAACTTACATTATATTGTCTGAAGAAGTCATGCCATTACTCAGATTCAACCAACAATTATATATCTGTCAAACTACACTCCTTAATTACCCAATATCATTACCTGTCTTTTACACGCCTAATCACCACATGCACGGCTAACGATCGTACCACCCAATCAGAACCACGTACCCGCATGTATGTCATTCACTCAGATATAAATCGTTACTAGCCAAACCAACGTCCACTAGCCGAGTAATCAGTGGGGAACAAAATCAATGTCTAGTATTTAATTACCTGGAGTCAGACTGGTGGTTGTGAAACAAGCATGCGTAACTGGCACTCTTCAAAACTACCCAGTCTCCACTAATTACGGTGAGTGCTCTAACTAGTGTGAGGGTTTGCATAGGGATCGAAACGAGGGGAGGGGAAGTAGGAGCTCAAGTGCGAGGGGAAGTTGAGGGTCTAAATTAGTACTTGAGCGTAGATTTTTTTTTCTCTCTCTTTAGGTGTGCTTAATGTGTTAGTACTCAGCGAGCTGTGTGTGTGTGTGTGTGTGTGTGTGTGTGTGTGTGTGTGTGTGTGTGTGTGTGTGTGTGTGTGTGTGTGTGTACACGCACCGTGATTACTGTTTACGTCTCGTCTGTTCACTTTCAGTTTTAACTGTTAGTACATTAGCTCGTGGCGTCGCGTCCTGTTATCGTTCATATTATTGTCGCTAAGCATTTCCTGCACTTCTTGCTTGTGGTCAGCGCCGACCTTCATCTTTGCTCAATAAAGCTGGATTTTTGTTTATGTCTAGTTTTCTGTCAGGTTTCTTTCTCTCTCTCTCTCTCTGGCCATCATTATTCACCTTAACCTCACACACGGATCTCTACTTTGCATATCAATGGCTCTCCTTACTCGAGGGGACCTAGGGTAATCTAAGACTACATAAACTTCAACTGAGAACATAGCATTTGTAACAGGTACATACCAATCTCTAATTGAAACGTTACTTATTTGTGCAGCGGGTAAATAATAGTGAGGGGAAGTGAGGCAGAGGATGAGGAGGAGAGGAAGAGAGCGATGGCAATAATGGTTGAAAAAAGAACGCTGTCAAATGATGGTCAATCTAGATATTTACCTGAGTATGTTGACCATGGGGCACTGCCTGGTATTAGCCTGTCTCACCTGGCCCTGCTTATCATTAACCTGACTCACTTGGCACTGTCTGGCGTTAACTTCTCTCACCTGGCACTGCCTGGCATTAACTTCTCTCACCTGGCACTGCCTCTCATGGTCCTAATACCCCCAATACAATTTCTCACCATCTACGACATAATGAGATTCGATTTTCAGAGTAAACATCCTCTCGAAAAAAAATAATATATTCTCAGCTTATGACATTAAGAACTGAGCAGTGACAGCAACTACAAATTATCATCACGAACTATCATACCAAACTATCCTAGTCACCTGTGACATTTTTATAACAATTGGAAGCATTTTGTTGTTACTGTCAATTCCTACCGTGTAATCAACAATGTGGTTTCAGGAAAGATTATTTACAGGTGATCTGTTGAACCTCTTACTCCATGTGGCACCAGTCACTGGGTAAACCCATCCACTATGTAGTAGTGAGGATCGAACCTCACCCACTCATTGTGCTTTACGACTAAGTTCAGAGCTTCACAAATATTAAATGTGAAAATAATAATAAAAATAATAATAATAATTAATAATAGTCAACAAGGGCTTCTTTCCTGAGCCAATACAAGTCTACAAGGAGGGTGTTCTGGAGGTCAACGCCCCCGCGGCCCAGTCCTTGACTAGGCCTCACGGGGGATCAGGGCCTGATCAACCAGGCTGTAACTACTAGCTGCTCGTAGTCCAACGTACGAACCACAGCCCGGCTGATCGGCTACTGACTCTAGGTATTTGTCCAGCTCCCTCTTGAAGGCAGCCAGGGGACTATTGGTAATTCCCTTTATGCCTGGTAGGAGGCTGTTAAATAGTCTTGGGCCCCTAATTTTCACTGGGGATATGTTGCACCGTCTGCCCAGTCTTTTGCTTTCGTAGGGAGTGATTTCTGCGTGCAGATTTGGGACTAGTAAATCTAGGATTTTCCAGGTGTATATTATGATGCATCTCTCTCGCCTGCGCTCCAGTGAGTAAATGTCAAATAACTCCAAGCGTTCCCAGTAATTAGTCTTCAAGACGAAACTGTTTACTTGAACCACATCTTACGTCCGCATGGTTTATACGCCCCTAGTCCATCCACCCTCTCCCACGTCCTCGGCAATTCGTCCCTTTCTCCCCTCTCCCACGCTCTCTAAGTCTCATTTATCACCGTCCAAGTTGCTCTTATTGGTTGTCTGCCCAGCCCAAGTTACTCTTAGTGATTGTCTCCCCACCCTTAGTTACAATTTTAGTTCTGAAAGAAATTAATATTTGTAGTGGTTCTAGCAGTAGTAATAGTTGTAGTGGTTCTAGGAGCAGTAACAGTTGTAGTGGTTCTAGCAGCAGTAACAGTTGTAGTGGTTCTAGCAGCAGTAACAGTTGTAGTGGTTCTAGCAGCAGTAACAGTTGTAGTGGTTCTAGCAGCAGTAACAGTTGTAGTGGTTCTAGCAGTAGTAATAGTTGTAGTGGTTCTCGGAGCAGTAACAGTTGTAGTGGTTCTAGCAGCAGTAACAGGTGTAGTGGTTCTAGCAGTAGTAATAGTTGTAGTGGTTCTAGGAGCAGTAACAGTTGTAGTGGTTCTAGCAGCAGTAACAGTTGTAGTGGTTCTAGCAGCAGTAACAGTTGTAGTGGTTCTAGTAGTAGTAATAATTGTAGCAATAGTAACAGTTGTGCTACTAGTAGTAGTAGTAGAAGTAAGAGTTGTAAAAGTTTTAGCAGTCATAACCTTCGTAACAGTTCTAGTGGTGGTGCTAGTAGTACCAGTAGTAAACAGTGGTAGTGACTAATAATTCTAGCTGCATTAATACCATAAATAGTATTTATAGTATTAGTAGTCATCGCTTTTCCTTCAGTTTATAATGCAGGTTAGGTGAAGTAAAGTTTGTCAGGAAGCAGCACAAGCGATTCCTGACGAGGGTCTTACTCATATGACCCGCCACTTTTGATCATCTGACCGAGGCCTTCAGCTGGCTTACCGGTCGACCCCTTTAAAATTTAATGGTTATATGCACTCTTTTATTCCCCGTCGAATCGTTCTTGTCGCTTCTGTGTCTCCATTTGGCGACCCGTCAGTCTCCCGAGGGATAGTGTTAACTGCCTCTCGGTAGTCCAGGAATACACAGTCTGCCTACACCCTAGTCTGTCCTGCCTGATTTCTGTCAGTCTGCCATAAAAATACACTGTGGTTCGCGAGGCAGGACTTGCTATCTTAAAACACTGTGCTCCGCGAGGCAGGACCTGCTCTCTTTAAACAGGTCCGCGAGGCAGGACCTGCTATCTTTAAACACTGTGGTCCGCGAGGCAGGACCTGCTATCTTTAAACACTGTGCTCCGCGAGGCAGGACCTGCTGTCTTTAAACACTGTGCTCCGCGAGGCAGGACCTGCTGTCTTAAAACACTGTGCTCCGCGAGGCAGGACCTGCTCTCTTTAAACAGGTCCGCGAGGCAGGACCTGCTATCTTTAAACACTGTGCTCCGCGAGGCAGGAACTGCTATCTTTAAACACTGTGCTCCGCGAGGCAGGAACTGCTATCTTTAAACACTGTGCTCCGCGAGGCAGGACCTGCTATCTTTGAACACTTGCGTGTTAGGTATTCCACTGTTTCTTGTTACTGCTATCAACTGGCCTGGTATGCGTGTGTTTTGTGTCCCCGAATGTCCGTGACCCCCTTTTAAATACCAGGACAAACGTGTGTAGGGTTTATTCAGTATATTGTGTTTTTTATGTTCATGCCAGCAGTGTGTTCAGGACTTGTATGTTTATGCCAGCAGTGTATTCAGGACTTGTATGTTCATGCCAGCAATGTGTTCAGGACTTGTATGTTCATGCCAGCAGTGTGCTCAAGACTTGCATGTTCATGCCAGCAGTGTGTTCAGGACTTGTATGTTTATGCCAGCAGAGTGTTCAGAACTTGTATGTTCATGCCAGCAGAGTGTTCAGAACTTGTATGTTCATGCCAGCAGAGTGTTCAGAACTTGTATGTTCATGCCAGCAGTGTGTTCAGGACTTGTATGTTCATGCCAGCAGTGTGTTCAGGACTTGTATGTTCATGCCAGCAGAGTGTTCAGAACTTGTATGTTCATGCCAGCAGAGTGTTCAGAACTTGTATGTTCATGCCAGCAGTGTGTTCAGGACTTGTATGTTCATGTGAGCAGTGTGTTCAGGACTTGTATGTTCATGCCAGCAGTGTGTTCAGAACTTGTATGTTCATGCCAGCAGTGTGTTCAGGACTTGTATCATGTTGTTTGTCCTTACAAGTAATGGGTTCAAGACTTGTCTTTTGTTGTACTGTGCGGTGAATGTTTGATCTTCATACTGGGGAACCAACCATAACATAATTGATTTCTAATTTAAAGGCGCTGTGCGCCTTTAAATTAGAACACACACACACCTCATATATATATATATATATATATATATATATATATATATATATATATCAGCATACCACACCATCACCACAACACCACCAGCATATTACCACAACCACATTATACCACCACCATCACAACCAGCATACCACCACAACCACAATGCCATCATAACACCATCACAACCAGCATACCACCACAACCATCCCCAGCATCACTACAACACAGCATAACCCCCATCACCGCCCCCTTCCTTATCCCTTCTCCCCTTCCTCACCCCCTCAACCCCCACAACCACAAACAAACCCCAACTACATCTACATTGTGAAACCAAGACCACGTTAAAAATGGTTTTTAAAAAAAAATCATCACGAACAGTGTCACGCGCTTCAACCATTGCAATTACTGACAGAAATTAAATTCAACTCTTTCATCGCCAGTCGAAATTGATCGATAGAATTCTCTCGCTCACTATCCTTCCCTTCAGACTTTCCTTCATCTGCATATGTTGTTGTCACAGCTTGTGGGTATTGCGGTCAGGGTGTGGGTAATGTGGTCAGGGCATGGGTAGTGCAGTAAGGGTGTGAATAGTTCGGGTAAAATGCGAATAATGTGCCAATGGTACCTGGTTACCTGGTAGTGTTGTATTGATGATGGTGTTAATGATTGTGGAGGTGTTCGGGTAATGGTGGTAGTGGTTGTTGTTGTTGTTGTGATGGTGGTGGTGGTGGTGGTGGTGGTGGTGGTGGTGGTGGAGGTGATAGTGGTGATGACCTTGTGAGATCACTGGTCCTTGGCAACATTTCCTCCACCTGTCCGGAAAAGCTTTAGCTTCAACATGTCATGTTTTTTCTATTTCCTTTCAAGATAAATTTTAATATATATATATATATATATATATATATATATATATATATATATATATATATATATATATATATATATATATATATATATATATATGCAATACCCTGGAGGTTACCTGGAGGTTATTCCGGGGATCAACGCCACCGCGGCCCGGTCCATGACCAGGCCTCCCGATGGATCAGGGCCTGATCAACTAGGCTGTTACTGCTGGCCACACGCAGTCCAACGTACGAGCCACAGCCCGGCTGATCCGGCACTGATTTTAGGTATCTGTCCAACTCTCTCTTGAAGGCAGCCAGGGGTTTATTGGCAATTCCCCTAATGCTTGATGGGAGACTGTTGAACAGTCTTGGGCCCCGGACACTTATGGTGTTTTTCCTTATTGTACCAATGGCGCCCCTACTTTTTATTGGGAGCATTTTGCATCGCCTGCCACGTCTTTTACTTTCGTAGGGAGTGATTTCTGTGTGCAGATTTGGGACCATTCCTTCCAGGATTTTCCAAGTGTAGATTATGATATATCTCTCCCTCCTGCGTTCCAACGAGTACAAGTGAAGTGCTTCCAAGCGTTCCCAGTAGTAAAGGTGCTTGACACAGGTATTATCACAATATGTAAAACACTCAATGAAAAATATTGATACTCGAAGCGCATTCTTTATTTATCACATTATCCACCACTTCGCGTGTAGAATGATACACACTTGTTGAAGCGTTTCACATAATAATAATAGTAATAGTAATAATAATAATAATAATAATAATAATAATAATAATAATAATGTCACCATTGCTGCAGTTTACGCGGTCATTGTAATGCTTTCCGTGTCATTTCCGGTGTTTTGGGTCCTCATTAGTTTCACATCATCAGCAAACAGGGATCCACTGAACACTTCAGTCTCGCACCGAGAGTTATAAACGTTCAGAGTGGAACGTTTCCTATTTTTCTCAGCCACTTCGTTGCCACACGTTTCGTGGCGTATTTTTCTAATTTGCTTGTGTCTCAGTATTCGTTTTCAAAGGTTTGTGCAGCATAATCTAACCCAAATTAACCTAATTTAACCTAGATAAGCCTAGCTTAAAGAAAATACGATTTACAGGAAGAGAGAAAACATTTAAAAATTGACGATTAGCAAAGCGTCAAAAACTAACCCTTTAAAATAAGAAGTGACTGCACTGTATTATCTTCAGTGACAAGTAGTTACCATTCACCAAGAACAGTTGTGACGCTTATGGACCTCAACAGTAACAGAGCCCTCCACATACGTACTTCCTTTCAGACGAGCAGTCTCCCTCTTAGGTATTCTCTAATCCACACACACACACACACACACACACACACACACACACACACACAATATATATATATATATATATATATATATATATATATATATATATATATTTATATTTATATTTATATATATATGTCGTGCCGAATAGGCAGAACTTGCGATCTTGGCTTAAATAGCAACGCTCATCTTGCCATATATTACAAGCTAAAATTTGAGTATGCAATAATTTCGCCAAAATCATTCTGAACCTAACGAAAAAAATATATTTCACTGTGCTTGTTTAGTATTAAATTATTGT
>NC_091347.1:16282474-16287474 GCF_038502225.1 Cherax quadricarinatus | reverse complement strand
CACCTGTGTTTACTCGGCGGTCAGTGACGTCACGTGATGACCTCACACATACAGGCTGAATCTTGTCGACTTCCCCCTATGTCAGTGATGTCACGCGATGACCCACACACACAGGCTGAATCTTGTCGACTTCCCCATCTCAGTATTACACATTTCATATACAACATAGGGAAAACATTTTCACTCTTAACCCAGGATAATCCAAATAATTTCACATTTTTTTTTCGTTAATACCCACAACAATCCACAATTTCTTTACAAAATACAACACAAGTCTAGACATTTTTCTCGTTTTAACTATTTCATCTCAGGTCACTCCTCACGAAGTAACCTTCTCTCTCTCCTCCTACCCACCCTCCCGAACCCTCACACTCCAACCAACACCTCACAATTTTCACTCATAACCCCAATTTTTCTCGTTTTAACTATTTCATCAGAAAGTCACTACAACACTTATAACCACTTTTCGATAAATTCACTAGTCACAATTTTACATATTACGAAGTTAATACGCACACACACCTCACTTTACTTTGAACACCTTCAAAACACACTCATAAATCATTTGAATACTCACAAAAATACCTTTGAACATTTCCAAACAACACTGAAACACTTCCAAAATATCATTTTGAATACTCCCAAATAAGATTTGACAGCTCTAATTTATCTGCACTTACACATTTCATTAAATTACAACTCATCCCCCCAAACTCCTCCCTCAGTCTCCAGACTTCACAACATTATGACAAAAACTAACTCAAACACTTTACTTTGAACATCACCAAAAAACACCATCAATTACCTTTAAATACTCCATAAAACATCATTCGAACACCCCCAAATCACCTCTGAATACTCAACCTGTTGTACCCTACATTATCTAAGAACACTATATCCAAGACGATTACCAGATTTTATGACCCAACCACCAAGATCACAGAAAACACACATTTTTATAATTATTCACACAAAAATCACGATCACCAATTCCATATCATGTTTACCGTCATCTATCAACACTCATCACCATGATCACCAAAAATCTAAGATCATGCATCTCAAAACTACTATGATCACTGAAAACACTTATTTTTTAAACATACGCACAAAAATAAGACATACACAAAAATACCACAACACTTCCACCAACATCTATAACATAACATGAGCACTATAACATATCACTATCACAAAAAAATAATACACAGACACCCACATCTTATACATTTCAATCACAAATTTAAGACATGAGACATACACACCAAATCTAAGACATTCACCTCCAACTAAGACATACACATCTTAACTAAGACATACACCAAAAACCTATACTTGACATATTGCGGTATGATTATTCGTACCGCATTTATGCTGCATATCACATTTCCTCATCCACATCATCCCTAAAACATCCTTCCTTATTCATTCCGTATATCTCCTAGAGTTGTTTTAACCCCCGACGGGCCCATCACGACGTAGGAGCCAGAGCAACCATCACCACTCCAACACCACCTACTACACTCTGGCTCCTAATGTCATGATGGGCCGTCGGGGTTAAAACAACTCTAGGAGATATACGGAATGAATAAGGAAGGATGTTTTAGGGATGATGTGGATGAGGAAATGTGATATGCAACATAAATGCGGTATGAATATTCATACTGCAATATGTCAAGTATAGGTTTTTGGTGTATGTCTTAGTTAAGATGTGTATGTCTTAGTTGGAGGTGAATGTCTTAGATTTGGTGTGTATGTCTCATGTCTTAAATTTGTGATTGAAATGTATAAGATGTGGGTGTCTGTGTATTATTTTTTTTGTGATAGTGATATGTTATAGTGCTCATGTTATGTTATAGATGTTGGTGGAAGTGTTGTGGTATTTTTGTGTATGTCTTATTTTTGTGCGAATGTTTAAAAAATAAGTGTTTTCAGTGATCAAAGTAGTTTTGAGATGCATGATCTTAGATTTTTGGTGATCTTGGTGATGAGTGTTGATAGATGACAGTAAACATGATATGGAATTGGTGATCGTGATTTTTGTGTGAATAATTATAAAAATGTGTGTTTTCTGTGATCTTGGTGGTTGGGTCATAAAATCTGGTAATCGTCTTGGATATAGTGTTCTTAGATAATGTAGGGTACAACAGGTTGAAACAAGGTGGGTTGGGTGTGATGTTACCAACCACCAAGTAACACAATGGGAGTGTGACGTCACTGGAGGTGAGCTCGTCGGTCCTGTGAAGTGTGACATCGTGTGTTGGTGGTAGTGAGGTGAGTGCGCTTAGATATTGTCAAATATGATTTTTTTTGTGTGAAATGTTTATAAAAATGAGTGTTTTCTTTGATATTAGTGATTTTTGAGGTAAGTGAACATGGGTGATTGTAGTTGGTGGTTGTCTTAGAATATGTGTGTGTACAAGATATGTTTTCAGTTGATGGTGATCATGTGCTAAGTGTTTGCGTATTAGGTTTGTGTTCATGCTTTTTTTTTATGCGCCAAATGGGGAGGGAGTTCTTGGTTATAGTGATTTGAGGGGAGTTCTTGGTTATAGTGATTTGAGGGGATTTCTATAAAAAGGATATTAGATGGTGATGTTAAACTTAGTTTCTGGTGATTTTGACGGTGATTTGGTAGTATTCAGTGGTGATTTGGTAGTAATCAGTAGTGTTTTGGGAGTATTCGGAGGTGTTTGATGGTGTTTTTTGAAGGTGTTCAAATGATGTGCAGAGTATTTTTTGAAGATGATCAGTGGTGTTCAGAGTTGGTTCAAAGTTAGTCAGTGTGTTAGATATGGTAATGTCTTATGTCATAAGTGTATGAGTTATTTTTTTTTTGTGCTAATGTTGTAAAGTCTGGAGAATGAGGAAGGAGTTTGGTGGATGAGATGTAATTTCGGTTAATGAAATGTGTAAGTGTGAATGAGAATGTGAATTGGTGGGTGAGTTAGAGAAGACAAAATGTTATGTGATCTTAGTAAAAGTATAGATAGTTTTAGTGATCTTCGTTATGATGATGTTTTAAGAGAATGTGTACAAAAAAAAAGTGTGATCTTACTGGTGGTGTTATAGAACTTGGTAAACGTCTTGATTGTGGTGATCTTAGATATTGGAGATATAACAGATATGTGTTTGTGTTAGTTTTGGTAAAATTTCTCATGTCATAAGTGTCTGAGTTAGTTTTTGTGTTAATGTTGTAAAGTCTGGAGACTGAGGGAGTAGTATGGTGGATGTGTTGTAATTTCAGTTAATGAAATGTGTAAGTGTAGATAAATTAGAGATGATAAATCTTATTTGGGAGTAATCAAAATGAAATTTTGGAAGTGCTTCAGTGTTGTTTGGAAATGTTCAAAGGTGTTTATGTGAGTATTCAAATGATTTATGAGAGTGTTCGAAGTAATCTTGAGGTTGTTCTGTAGTGAGATGATAAAGGTTGTGGATGAGAGATATTGAGAAAAGGTGGTCTCAAATGATGTATGAGAGTGTTTTGAAGGTGTTCAAAGTGAGGTGTGTGTGTGTGTGTGTGTGTGTGTGTGTGTGTGTGTGTGTGTGTGTGTTAGGTGGTCATAGAGTTTTGTGAATATCTTGGTTACAGTGATTTTAGTGGATTTGAGATGGGTGATGAGATGCATTTGTGGATGTGAAATGTGATTTTTTGTGTGTTCAGAAGAGGTGTGTTGGGAGATGGGTGAGTGGATGTGAAAAAATGCGGGTGAGATGGAGAGGGGTATGGGGAGGGTTGTATTAGAAATTTAATGAAATATGGGGAGATTTTACTGAAAATAAAGGTAATGTGTGAATATTTTAAAAAGAAATTATAGAATTGAAAAGTTGTGATATATTGGAAAAGAATGGAGGGTGTTGAAACATGTCGCAATAGTTGGGTAGTGAGATTAGTTGATGCGAGTATAATATCAATTTATGTGGATACAAGGAGATGGGTATGGAGAGGTTTCATTAGAATTTTAGTAATGTAAAGAGGAATGTGTATTACATTTAAGATTCAGTAAAAAGAAGGGGAAAAAAATTGTGAATAAATTGGTAATTGATGAGGGTTGTGGGTAATGTAGTCGAACTAGAGATACCAAAAAAGATGATATAAGTGGGTTGTTTTTGTGACTTTTTCTGATGAAATTAGTTAAAACGAGAAAAAAAAAATGTGGGATGTGGGTGTTGTGGGTTGTGGGTGTTGTTGTCGAACTAGAGATGCTGAAAAGTGGTTATAAGTTGTGGGTTGTTGTGACTTTTTCTGATGAAATTAGTTAAAACGAGAAAAAATTGTGGGTTGTGGGTGTTGTGAGATGTGGGTGTTGTGGGTTGTGGGTGTTGTGGGATGTGGGTGTTGTGGGTTGTGGGTGTTGTGGGTTTGTGGGTGTTGTTGTCGAACTAGAGATACCGAAAAATTGATTGTAAGTTGGTTGTTGTGACTTTTTCTGATGAAATTAGTTAAAACGAGAAAAAAAAATGTGGGTTGTGGGTGTTGTGGGGTGTGGGTGATGTGGGTTGTGGGGTGTGTGTGATGTGGGTTGTGGGTGATGTGGGATGTGGGTGTTGTGGGTGTTGTTGTTGTCGAACTAGAGATACCGAAAAAGTGGTTATAAGTTGTGGGTTGTTGTGCCTTTTTCTGATGAAATTAGTTAAAACGAGAAAAAATTGTGGGGTGTGGGTGATGTGGGTTGTGGGTGTTGTGGGATGTGGGTGTTGTTGTCGAACTAGAGTTGTTGAAAAGTGATTATAAGTGTGTTGTTGTTGTGACTTTGTGATGAAATTAGCTAAAACGAGAAAAAATTGTGGGTTGTTGGTGATGTGGGTTGTGGGTGATGTGGGATGTGGGTGTTGTCGGTTGTGGGTGTTGTGGGATGTGGGTGTTGATCTTAGTTTATGGTGATTTTGGTGGTGTTTTTGAGTGTATTCAGTGGTGTTTTAGTAGTATTCAGTGGTGTATTTGGGAGTACTCAAATGGTGTTTTGAGGTTATTCAAAGGTGTGATTATAAGTTTT
>NC_091347.1:16217474-16274974 GCF_038502225.1 Cherax quadricarinatus | reverse complement strand
GTTGATCTGGCACTGACTTTAGGTATCTGTCCAGCTCTCTCTTGAAGGCAGCCAGGGGTTTATTGGCAATTGCCCTAATGCTTGATGGGAGGCTGTTGAACAGTCTTGGGCCCCGGACACTTATGGTGTTTTCCCTTAGTGTACCAATGGCGCCCCTACTTTTAATTGGGGGCATTTTGCATCGCCTGCCCAGTCTTTTACTTTCGTAGGGAGTGATTTGTTTGCAGATTTGGGACCATTCCTTCCAGGATTTTCCAAGTGTAGATTATGATATATCTCTCCCTCCTGCGTTCCAACGAGTACAAGTCAAGTGCTTCCAAGCGTTCCCTGTAGTTAAGGTGCTTGACAGAACGTATACGTGCAGTAAAAGATCTCTGTACACTCTCTAGATCTGCGATTTCACCTGCTTTGAATGGAGATGTTAGTGTACATCAGTATTCCAGCCTAGAGAGAACAAGTGATTTGAAAAGGATCATCATTGGCTTGGCATCTCTCGTTTTGAACGTTCTCATTATCCATCCTATCATTTTCTTTGCACGTGCGATCGTGGCACTGTTGTGATCCTTGAAAGTGAGATCCTCAGACATTACTACTCCCAGGTCCCTTACATTATTTTTCCGCTCTATTGTATGGCCAGAGTCTGTAGTATACTCTGTTCTAGTTATCTCTTCCAGTTTTCCATAACGGAGTAGTTGGAATTTGTCCTCATTGAACATCATATTGTTTACCGTTGACCACTGGAAAACTTTGTTTATATCTTCTTGGAATTTAACCGCGTCCTCAGCAGATGACAGCCTCATGTAGATCCTAGTATCATCCGCAAAGGATGATACGGTGCTGTGATGTATATCTCTATGTCTGATATGAGGTTGAGGAATAAGATGGGGGCGAGTACTGTGCCTTGTGGAACAGAGCTCTTCACTATGGCAGCCTCCGATTTAACTCTGTTGGCAACAGTGCCACGATCATAAGTGCAAAGAAAATGATAGGATGGATAGTGAGAACGTTCAAAAAGAGAGATGCTAAGCCAATGATGATCCTTTTCAAATCACTTGTTCTCTTTAGGCTGGAATACTGCTGTACATTAACATCTCCGTTCAAAGCAGGTGAAACTGCAGATCTAGAGTGTGTCCAGAGAACCTTTACTGCACGTATAAGTTCTGTCAAGCACCTTAACTACTGGGAACTCTTGGAAGCACTTGACTTGTACTCGTTGGAACGCAGGAGAGAGAGAGACATCATAATCTACACTTGGAAAATCCTAGAAGGAATGGTCCCGAATATGCACACAGAAATCACTCCCTACGAAAGTAAGAGACTGGGCAGGCGATGCAAAATACCCCCAATTAAAAGTAGGGACGCCATTGGTACACTAAGAGAAAACGCCATAAGTGTCCGGGGCCCAAGACTGTTCAACAGCCTCCCACCAAGCATAAGGGGAATTACCAATAAACCCCTGGCTGCCTTCAAGAGAGAGCTGGACAGATACCTAAAGTCAGTGCCGGATCAGCCGGGCTGTGGTTCGTACGTTGGACTGCGTGCGGCCAGCAGTAACTGCCTGGTTGATCAGCCCCTGGTCCACCGGGAGGCCTGGTCGTGGATCTGGCCGCGGGGGCGTTAACCCCCGGAATAACCTCCAGGCAGACTCCAGGTATATATATGTCGTGCCGAATAGGCAGAACTTGCGATCTTGGCTTAAATAGCAACGCTCATCTTGCTATATAGGACAAACGAAAATTTGTGTATGCAATAATTTCGCCAAAATCATTCTGAACCTAACGAAAAAAATATATTTCACTGTGTTTGTTTAGTATTAAATTACTGTAAAAAAATTTAAAATATATTTAGTTGGGTTAGGCTAAAATAAATTGCACTTGTTATAATAAGGTTAGGTAAGTTTTCCAAGTTCCTTTTGGTGCAAAATTATAAATTTTTACATCAACATTAATGAAAAAAATATATCTTTAAACGTATAAGAGAAATTTTTAGAAAGGACTTAATTTTAAATGAGTTCTTGCTAATTGACCAGTTTTACATATTCGGCACGACATATATATATATATATATATATATATATATATATATATATATATATATATATATATATATATATACACACCGCTGCTTCGGCGGTAAAATCTAAATTTTTATGCTGTTATCTTAGCTTTGCTCTAGAAAACAGACCGGCGTGTTGTGCGGTAGCATCAAATGCCTTCTCATATTCGAACACCTTCTTTTCCGTTATTCATAAAACTCCAGAAGGTTGGCGAGGCAGGATTTAGCACCTTTCAACGCGTGCTGGATGTCGTTTGTCATACAACTTCCGTCCATAGTAAGTATATTTAGGTACAGCAACACATAAATAGTTACATAAATTACCGCACACAGTAACATTACCGAGGATAACCAAAAAAAAAAAAAAAGTCAAACTGACTTATTTCCATTGGGTGCTTGACCCCATTATCTTAAATAGAATACATGTGAAGGATACTGTTCAACAGTTGACTGCTAAAAGTCTGTCTCCACTCTAATATGAGTGATGGGACAACAGAAAGTTTGACTGCAGAAAAGTTGCAAATGGTATGTACACTTTCCAGTGGTATGCTGAACAAACTTTTTTTTTTAAATTCTTACTCTCATTCTTGAAGATGGTCAACTGGCCTGAGGCCGAGACTTGATCATAGGACAAGGACTCTGCTGTCGTCCCTTCCCTTGATACAAAGGAAGCACATATGGTCACTGGCGTACCTTACATTCCCGTCATACATGCCTTGAACAAACGCACCCCAACATTCCTGTGTTACTGCACCCAACATTACTACATGTTACTACACCCAACATCACTACATGTTACTACACCCAACATTATTACATGTTACTACACCCAACATTATTACATGTTACTACACCCAACATTATTACATGTTACCACACACAACATTACTACATGTTACCACACCCAACATTACTACATGTTACTACACCCAACATTATTACATGTTACTACACCCAACATTACTACATGTTACTGCACCCAACATTACTACATGTTACTGCACCCAACATTACTACATGTTACTACACCCAACATTACTACATGTTACTACACCCAACATTATTACATGTTAATACACCCAACATTACTACATGTTACTACACCCAACATTACTACATGTTACTACACCCAACATTACTACATGTTACTACACCCAACATTTCTACATGTTACTACACCCAACATTTCTACATGTTACTACACCCAACATTACTACATGTTACTACACCCAACATTACTACATGTTACTACACCCAACATTACTACATGTTACTACACCCAACATTACTACATGTTACTACACCCAACATTACTACATGTTACTACACCCAACATTTCTACATGTTACTACACCCAACATTACTACATGTTACTACATCCAACATTTCTACATGTTACTACACCCAACATTACTACATGTTACTACACCCAACATTACTACATGTTACTACACCCAACATTTCTACATGTTACAGCACCCAACATTTCTACATGTTACTACACCCAACATTTCTACATGTTACAGCACCCAACATTTCTACATGTTACTACACCCAACATTACTACATGTTACTACACCCAACATTTCTACATGTTACAGCACCCAACATTTCTACATGTTACTACACCCAACATTTCTACATGTTACTACACCCAACATTACTACATGTTACTGCACCCAACATTTCTACATGTTACTACACCCAACATTACTACATGTTACTGCACCCAACATTTCTACATGTTACTACACCCAACATTACTACATGTTACTGCACCCAACATTTCTACATGTTACTACACCCAACATTACTACATGTTACTGCACCCAACATTTCTACATGTTACTACACCCAACATTACTACATGTTACTACACCCAACATTACTACATGTTACTACACCCAACATTACTACATGTTACTGCACCCAACATTTCTACATGTTACTACACCCAACATTTCTACATGTTACTACACCCAACATTACTACATGTTACTACACCCAACATTACTACATGTTACAGCACCCAACATTACTACATGTTACTACACCCAACATTTCTACATGTTACTAC
This sequence comes from Cherax quadricarinatus, assembly GCF_038502225.1. Lineage (NCBI taxonomy): Eukaryota > Metazoa > Arthropoda > Malacostraca > Decapoda > Parastacidae > Cherax > Cherax quadricarinatus. The sequence continues at coordinate 16,270,842 of NC_091347.1, read as the reverse complement.
ACCCAACATTACTACATGTTACTACACCCAACATTACTACATGTTACTGCACCCAACATTTCTACATGTTACAGCAGGTAACTGCTGTAACGCCTTGAGCGTTACAGTAGTTACCTCATTTTCTAATAATTTTAACACTAGTTTACTACAGAAACAGTTCGTTTACTAGGACAAAAAAAATATCACCTGAAATCCCTCTTGCTTTACGTACTTCAGTCTTAGTCTGTTAGTATCGGATGGTTACTCAACATCTAATACCACCACCTCCCTACCACTATCATGGCTACTACCACCACCACCACCGCCTCACCGATGTCGTCACCACCATCATCATCACCACCACCCCCACAATGACCAATGTCATCACCTATACCACACCAACCACCACCTCAACCGTTGCCGTCAAGACCCCCACCGCAACCATAATCACCTTTGTCATCACCTACACCCCCGCATCAACCACTACCTCAACCGTTGCCTTCAAGACCCCCACCGCCACCAACGTCCCCACCACAACCACAATTCCCACAGTGAGCGACAATCACCATCTCGTGTCAAAGTTTTCCGCAGCAGGAGCCACCAGTTCACACGAACCGGACATGGCCCGGGCGACCTGCCTCCTGCTGCTACATTAAACATAAGTCTTGTGAAGCCAACAGGAAGACCCAACACACGCAGTCCCATTCGTAAAATGTTCTCTCAGCACTTTGGAGTCACTGATGATCATTCTACATCCTATCATTTAAATGTCTTCACTCGCTTCCCGGGCTGTTTAAATGACATTTTTTATTTTACACTCGCTTGCGCGCAAAAACGCACGCACGCACGCACACACACACACACACACACACACACACACACACACACACACACACACACACACACACACACACACACAACAGGCCTAGTGTCTAATCGACATGTGCCTAGGACCAAATGGTAACTAACTAACTAACACACATTCGACAAGTGCCTCTGACAACTAGTAACTAACACACACGAGGGTGGTGAAGCTGGACATTCTGCTACTCTGGCAAGGTTGAAGCTTAGGCGAATACGGTAACATTTCATGGCCTATTAAACCAGAGAAAATGCTTGGTTCTTCATCCACGGTCTGTGCTTGGAAGACTACTATCTCTCATGGGCATTACCTGGGAGATTACTATGCCTATAAGAATACCGTCTTCCACAGACTGCGCCCAGGAGACTGGTGTTTCCAATTACCGTTCCTGGGAGATCACTGCCGCCCACAGATTATGCCTTTCTCCTAATCACACCAGGACACTGGAGGCGAGATCACATAAACGTTCACGAGGATTATTAGGCATTTTCAATCTCAAGTTTCCAAGGATAATACATTTCACGTCTTTTTTTGTATCATGATATTAATGGTACGCAGTACCATCAAGTACATGAGCAAGAGGCATAAGCAACAGACTGATATCTTTACTGACAAGACGCTTAGTCTGCCAGTAAGAGTCTTCAGTCGAAATACAGAGACAGCAGAAGTCAGGGAGATGTAGATATGAGGTGAATAGCTCCGCAGCCTGGGAACACAAGTCTGAGGCAGTCAATTCCTCAGCCTTAGTGTGTGTCCAGCACCTGAGTTTCGAAGCTATTTGGATACTCCAAATAATTTGCATAGGACATCCAAAACGCTTACCACAACGACAGGAAGAAATCAGAACTGCATGCGAGAAAGCTGACCTGATAGACACCCCGAACAAGACACTCACCAAACAAGAACCAAGTAAAGCCATGAAATCGATAAAAGACATCGCCCCTCACAATGGCTTAACCTGAAAGATGGCCAATATCGCAGATTTAATATCCAAAGAGTTTAGCAAACAAAACTCAGTTTCTCTAACTAACTTCATATCCAAAACTGCAGAGAGAATAGTACTACAATGACTGCAGTAGAAACTTGGGGCCCCTCAAGAACATACCTCGGGCTTCACACGAGACATTGGTCCAGTTGAGAATACTGCACCACTATTAGATCTCAATATATAAAAAATTCCATAGCAGAGAGGTCTAGATCTCGAAAGGGCTTCTGAGCCTGTCAATGCAACCACCAGCCTTTCTTTGCTGACACGTAAATCAGTTCACGGCCTCCTTCAGGCCAGGATCGAAACGTATCTTTGGAACGACTGCATCACCTCTACTCAGCATGCTCCTTCACTGACTACGGTACGACAGCACTGATTCACATCTCTCACAAGGAGAGAACAAAAGTAAAACAGAATCAGACAATGCGAACTATGCCCATAGCACCCTTATTGAACTAAACCAATTTATCTCAGGCTAGAAGTTCAACTCCCTGCATTTTGTAGCAGAGCTGAATATATGAGCTCCTGTATATTGGCCAAAATACTGAAGAAGAGATTTTCTAACAAAGAAAAGAATCTCCTCTGTCCACTGAGATGTCTTCTCTCCACTGACACACCTGGCTTAGAAAAATGGCCCATGCAGCAAAAAAATTACTACTTACACGACAATTGCTGGAAAAATAAGAACTGGCCCTGTCAGAAGAGTGCACTCCTCCACTACCATGACAACCGGAACACGCAGAAATTGTTATACTGCTTCCCAAAGCGAGCAAATATTTACGCCTCACACCCTACTACACCACGCGGAATCATGCATGGCCTGAGCCGAGAATCCCAACATTGTATATTTTACTAATGGCTCAGTGGATCTAGATAACAAGCGTGCACTAGCTTGGAGTCCATTATTATGGACAGTGCAGGAAGAGGACACCTTTACTACTGCTCATTGCTACAAGCTAAGTTACTGGCAATTCAGCAAGGTTTACAAAAATATAGGCAACACATTCTTCACACGGATTTCATAGCTGCTCCCCAGTCAATCCAACTTAACCACAGGGTTGTGTAAGATTTATTATCTCTGTCTTGAGCATCTTACACATCTTAGATGTACATGAAAGTAAAATCACACTCCGCTGGACACCAAGCCATGTTGGTATCCAAGAGAAAGAGGCTGCAGATGAAGCTGCCAAATTTACCACCAGCGATGAATATGTACTTGTTATCATACCCATCAGCCTAAGACAGACAAAACAAATGACCCAAGACAAACGCGAAAGATCCTTAGCCACACATCACCATCAGAGCTGTGGTATGAAACTCTTCACACCCACAACCGCCACCTGTCAACAAACGCTTCACACCCACAACCACCATCTGTCAAACGCTGCACACCCACAACCACCACCTGTCAACAAAGTTTTCACCCACACAATCACCACCTGTCAACAAACTTTTCATACCCACAGCCACCACCTGTCAACAAACTTTTCACACCCACAACCACCACCTGTCAACAAACTTTTCACACCCACAACCACCATCTGTCAACAAACTTTCATACCCACAACCACCACCTGTCAACAAACGCTTCACATCCACAACCACCACCTGTCAACAAACGCTTCACACCCACAACCACCACCTGTCAACAAACTTTTCACACCCACAACCACCATCTGTCAACAAACTTTTCATACCCACAACCACCACCTGTCAACAAACTTTTCATACCCACAACCACCACCTGTCAACAAACGCTTCACACCCACAACCACCACCTGTCAACAAACGCTTCACACCCACAACCACCACCTGTCAACAAACGCTTCACACCCACAACCACCACCTGTCAACAAACGCTTCACACCCACAACCACCACCTGTCAACAAACGCTTCACACCCACAACCACCACCTGTCAACAAACGCTTCACACCCACAACCACGACCTGTCAACAAACACTTCACACCCACAACCACGACCTGTCAACAAACACTTCACACCCACAACCACCACCTGTCAACAAACGCTTCACACCCACAACCACCAAAAAGACAACGGAACACTGCTATTCATCGCATACTCCATGGCTTCCCTACCAAAATAGAAAATGATTAAGAAAGCTGCAGAACACCATTACTGCCACCGCACTGCTACACAGACATTAATATACGTTCTTGACTACCAGGTGACACTATCACTGCCAGGTTACTCGTTATTCCCACTAGCCACTGAACCAGGAGTCTGCAAAACAAAAAGCTGCTGCTATTCTTGCGTTCTAAGAGTAAATAATCAAAGAATATTGATGCCTATTCTATCTGTATATCCACCCCTACTACGATAATCTCCCCACATACGTAAAAAAAAAAACTGTACTAGTGGAGCTGTGCACAGATACACAGACATGTCAGCAGCCCCCATGCTAGTGTTGCAGAGCACCCAGTGCTAGTGCTGCAGAGCACCCAGTGCTAGTGCTGCAGAGCACCCAGTGCTAGTGCTGCAGAGCACCCAGTGCTAGTGTTGCAGAGCACCCAGTGCTAGCGTTGCAGAGCACCCAGTGCTAGCGTTGCAGAACACCCAGTGCTAGGGTTGCAGAGCACCCAGTGCTAGCGTTGCAGAACACCCAGTGCTAGCGTTGCAGAGCACCCAGTGCTAGTGTTGCAGAGCACCCAGTGCTAGGGTTGCAGAGCACCCAGTGCTAGGGTTGCAGAGCACCCAGTGCTAGCGTTGCAGAGCACCCAGTGCTAGTGTTGCAGAGCACCCAGTGCTAGCGTTGCAGAGCACCCAGTGCTAGTGTTGCAGAGCACCCAGTGCTAGTGTTGCAGAGCACCCAGTGCTAGTGTTGCAGAGCACCCAGTGCTAGTGTTGCAGAGCACCCAGTGCTAGTGTTGCCGAGCTCCCAGTGCTAGCGTTGCAGAACACCCAGTGCTAGTGTTGCAGAGCACCCAGTGCTAGTGTTGCAGAGCTCCCAGTGCTAGCGTTGCAGAGCACCCAGTGCTAGCGTTGCAGAGCACCCAGTGCTAGTGTTGCAGAGCTCCCAGTGCTAGTGTTGCAGAGCTCCCAGTGCTAGTGTTGCAGAGCTCCCAGTGCTAGCGTTGCAGAGCACCCAGTGCGAGCGTTGCAGAGCACCCAGTGCTAGTGTTGCAGAGCTCCCAGTGCTAGCGTTGCAGAGCACCCAGTGCTAGTGTTGCAGAGCACCCAGTGCTAGTGTTGCAGAGCTCCAAGTGCTAGCGTTGCAGAGCACCCAGTGCTAGCGTTGCAGAACACCCAGTGCTAGGGTTGCAGAGCACCCAGTGCTAGCGTTGCAGAGCACCCAGTGCTAGCGTTGCAGAGCACCCAGTGCTAGTGTTGCAGAGCTCCCAGTGCTAGCGTTGCAGAGCACCCAGTGCTAGTGTTGCAGAGCACCCAGTGCTAGTGTTGCAGAGCTCCAAGTGCTAGCGTTGCAGAGCACCCAGTGCTAGCGTTGCAGAACACCCAGTGCTAGGGTTGCAGAGCACCCAGTGCTAGCGTTGCAGAGCACCCAGTGCTAGTGTTGCAGAGCACCCAGTGCTAGTGTTGCAGAGCACCCAGTGCTAGCGTTGCAGAGCACCCAGTGCTAGCGTTGCAGAACACCCAGTGCTAGGGTTGCAGAGCACCCAGTGCTAGCGTTGCAGAGCACCCAGTGCTAGTGTTGCAGAGCACTCAGTGCTAGGGTTGCGGAGCACCCAGTGCTAGGGTTGCAGAGCACCCAGTGCTAGCGTTGCAGAGCACCCAGTGCTAGTGTTGCAGAGCACCCAGTGCTAGCGTTGCAGAGCACCCAGTGCTAGTGTTGATAAATTAGACACATGTGCAACTCTTGGGTATCTTTATTGAGGAAACATTTCGCCACACAGTGGCTTCATCAGTCCATACATAGGAGAAACTTGAAGAACAGAAGGAGAATGAGGTAATCAGTCCCTCAACCTTGAGTCGATGTGTTCAGTCCATCAATCTTGAGTAGAATACGGCAGATGAGCAGAGAAGCAGCTTATAAACCGTATGGCAGGAGAGGTGTAGCAGTCATAGGTAGTATCACATTTGTTCAATGTGGAAGTAGGTCGTGCCCAAGAATTAGGCAAGCGAAGAATTCCTAAGTGTTAAGATCCCAAGAAGTTGCAGTGTCTGACAAGTTTGTAGATAGATGGTTCAGAGAACCGACATGTTGATAAATTAGACACATGTGCAACTCTTGGGTATCTTTATTGAGGAAACGTTTCCTCAATAAAGATACCCAAGAGTTGCACATGTGTCTAATTTATCAACATGTCGGTTCTCTGAACCATCTATCTACAGTGCTAGTGTTGCAGAGCACTCAGTGCTAGTGTTGCAGAGCACCCAGTGCTAGTGTTGCAGAGCACTCAGTGCTAGTGTTGCAGAGCACCCAGTGCTAGTGTTGCAGAGCACTCAGTGCTAGTGTTGCAGAGCACCCAGTGCTAATGTTGCAGAGCTCCCAGTGCTAGCGTTGCAGAGCACCCAGTGCTAGTGTTGCAGAGCACCCAGTGCTAGTGTTGCAGAGCTCCCAGTGCTAGTGTTGCAGAGCACCCAGTGCTAGTGTTGCAGAGCACCCAGTGCTAGTGTTGCAGAGCACCCAGTGCTAGTGTTGCAGAGCTCCCAGTGCTAGTGTTGCAGAGCACCCAGTGCTAGTGTTGCAGAGCACCCAGTGCTAGTGTTGCAGAGCTCCCAGTGCTAGTGTTGCAGAGCTCCCAGTGCTAGCGTTGCAGAGCACCCAGTGCTAGTGTTGCAGAGCACCCAGTGCTAGTGTTGCAGAGCACCCAGTGCTAGTGTTGCAGAGCTCCCAGTGCTAGCGTTGCAGAGCACCCAGTGCTAGCGTTGCAGAGCACCCAGTGCTAATGTTGCAGAGCTCCCAGTGCTAGCGTTGCAGAGCACCCAGTGCTAGTGTTGCAGAGCACCCAGTGCTAGTGTTGCAGAGCACCCAGTGCTAGTGTTGCAGAGCTCCCAGTGCTAGCGTTGCAGAGCACCCAGTGCTAGCGTTGCAGAGCACCCAGTGCTAGTGTTGCAGAGCTCCCAGTGCTAGTGTTGCAGAGCTCCCAGTGCTAGCGTTGCAGAGCACCCAGTGCTAGCGTTGCAGAGCACCCAGTGCTAGTGTTGCAGAGCTCCCAGTGCTAGCGTTGCAGAGCACCCAGTGCTAGTGTTGCAGAGCACCCAGTGCTAGTGTTGCAGAGCTCCAAGTGCTAGCGTTGCAGAGCACCCAGTGCTAGCGTTGCAGAACACCCAGTGCTAGGGTTGCAGAGCACCCAGTGCTAGCGTTGCAGAGCACCCAGTGCTAGTGTTGCAGAGCACCCAGTGCTAGTGTTGCAGAGCACCCAGTGCTAGTGTTGCAGAGCACCCAGTGCTAGTGTTGCAGAGCTCCCAGTGCTAGCGTTGCAGAGCACCCAGTGCTAGCGTTGCAGAGCACCCAGTGCTAGTGTTGCAGAGCTCCCAGTGCTAGCGTTGCAGAGCACCCAGTGCTAGTGTTGCAGAGCACCCAGTGCTAGTGTTGCAGAGCACCCAGTGCTAGTGTTGCAGAGCACCCAGTGCTAGTGTTGCAGAGCTCCCAGTGCTAGCGTTGCAGAGCACCCAGTGCTAGCGTTGCAGAGCACCCAGTGCTAGTGTTGCAGAGCTCCCAGTGCTAGCGTTGCAGAGCACCCGGTGCTCTACCATAAACGTAATCTATGACCCTGAGTCAAGGACCCAGTCTGTGACCTTCAGTTAAGGACGCAGTCTGTGACCTTCAGTCAAGAACGCGGTCTGTGACTTTCAGTCAAGAACACAATATGTGTCCTTGAGTGAAGTACACCATCAGCAACCTTGAATCACGGACACAATAAGCGACCTTGAATCAAGGACACAACAATGTAATTAGTAATACGATTTTTCAACACTTTTTAACGAGCCGCTGAGCGGTTAATCACATTATTAAATTTTTTTAAGTCGAGTGATTTTTCTCAGTCAAATAAATTAACTTTTTCAATACACATCCCGTTTTCTAATATTGATATCAGCGTTTTTCAATACGCATCCCGTTTTCTAATAGTGACGTTAGTGTTTTTCAATATGCATCCCATTTTCTAATATTGACATCAGTGTTTTTCAATACGCATCCTGCTTTCTAATACTGACGTCAGTTTTTCAATACGCATCCCGTTTTCTAATGACGTCAGTGGTTTATCAATACATATCCTGTTTTCTAATAGTGACGTCAGTGTTTTTAATAGACATCCCATTTTCTTATAGTGACGTCATTGGTTTCTGATATCCCGTCTGATATCCTGGCGTCAGTTTTTCAGTGCTCATCCCGTTTTCTAACAGTGAAGTCACTGGTTCATATATTTTTACCGTTAATAAAATGATCATCTAGTTTTCTGAGACGTCAGTGGATTTTTAATGTTTATCCCATTTTCTAACAGTGACGTCAATACGTCTTTAATGTTCATCCTGTTTTCTAAAAGTGACGTCAATAGATTTTTAATGTTCATCCCGTTTTCTCTCCATTAACGCGCAGTCATACATTTCTAGGAGAGCCCTAAGCCCGTAAAGGGCATAGAGAGCCTAGGGAGGATATGTCCAACTCCTTGGATCATGAGCCTATCACCAGGGCTGTGCAAATGAAAGCCATTGACTGCGTATTTACATAACCAATTGATTGTGTATTTACACAATTAAATAACTGTATATCTACATAATCAAATGATTGTGTATTTACGTAATCAAATGATTGTGTATTTACGTAATCAAATGATTGTGTATTTACATAATCAAATGATTGTGTATTTACGTAATCAAATGATTGTGTATTTACATAATCAAATGAAGGTTACCGTGTATTTTCAAACAATCACCAGCCTTCTCTACACCAATTTCTAATTGCGTTTTGTACTGATTTTCTAAAAAAAAAAAAAGTGGGCTCATTGTTGGCGCCCAACTGTGTTTTCTAGTGTTATTGAGACCGCGTCTCAGTTTTCTCCCAGAAGTCTCGTAAATTTGTTGATTATGTTTGTGTGTAGGGGGAGGGGGTAGCGGCCGTAAGGGGGAGAGGGAAGGGGTAGTGGCAATCAGGGGGAGAGGGTAGTGGCAGAGAGGGCGAGATGTATGTATTGAAGGTAGATGATGGCAGTTGCGCAGCCAGGTGGCAGTTGAGCAGACAGACGGTAGTTGAGCAGGCAAGTGGTGGTAGTTGCGCAGGCAGGTGGTGGTAGTTGCGTAGGCAGGTGGTAGTCACATAGGCAGGTGGTGGTAGTTGCGTAGGCAGGTGGTGGTAGTGTATGCAGGTGGTAGTTCCGAAAGCAGGTGGTGGTAGTGCAGGCAGGTGGTGGTAGTTGCGCAGGCAGGTGGTGGTAGTTGCGCAGGCAGGTGGTGGTAGTTGCGCAGGCAGGTGGTGGTAGTTGCGCAGGCAGGTGGTGGTAGTGCAGGCAGGTGGTAGTAATGCAGGCAGGTGGTGATGGTAGCAGCATCATGGATGCGGGCAGAGGCAAGAAATGGGTACTTGAGTAATGGATCATATCTGTCGTCCTCCAACTAGCCCCTCTGGACCGGATACACTAACCTCCTATATACCCCCTACCGCCTTAGCCTCCCCGTGTCCGAATACTTCTTATCAGCCTTTTTTTATGTTAGAATCCCCGTGTCACATTGCCCTATTCCGAATTCCTTTACTCGTGTTCCTAAGCTTTCCTTGTCCGAATTTCCTCTTTTCCTGTTCTTAATTTACCCCGTCCCCCGTGTCCGAATTTCCTTGTATGAGCCCCTTTTTTTGTGTTTTTGAACTCCACGTGTTCGAATGTTTTCGTCTTCGCCACGTTTTTATATTCATATGATGTCTGCGTTGAAATGTAAACGACTCTAAAAATGTTGCTATATCCTTGGTTAGGTTGGTTAATGGAGTTTAAAGTCTATCGACTACACGAGGGTCATTAAGGCTGTATAAAACCTTTTCATCAGTCAAGAAGCCATTAAAATAAGAATTAAAGTAAACTCTTCGCGTATATACATACATTATATATATATATAAGGTATGTGAAAGTCCTCTATTTAACTCGTTTTGAAGTTTCCCAACAATCGTCAAACCATCTGAAGTTCGTCTCTTTCGACTGTTTTACTGGCTTTTGTTTTATTTTACTGTCGAAAGGAATTAGTGAATTTATATATCACTCAGTCAAAAATGGAAAGTTATATTTGGCCAACCGACACTGTTATGACTCAAAGTATTGTGTAATGTCCAAAATAGTTTTTCCCCGCTATTATCTTCGTGAATAGTTCTTCCCACTATCTCAATTTTTTACAATATAAATATTTCCCTTGATAATTGTTAGGTTATGGTGTTAGTTTTCTAGGTGGTTTTTAAACAGCATAATGAAATTACTAAAATATTTTTACTACTACTGCTTAGTTTTTGTTTTTCTTCTTCATGATACGTGCTGTTTGTTGGAGGTTCATTCGCCTCACAATGACTGCTTCTTTATGTCCTCTTTCCATTGTCATTTGTCAAGGCCAACATAGATTTCATTTCTTTACAGAAAAGCCAGAAGACGAGGGTTCCGTGAGAGTAGGCGGGAAAGGCAAGAAGATGAGAAAGCCCAGGACCATCTACTCGTCGCTGCAGCTGCAACAACTCAACAAGATATTCCAGAGGACTCAGTACCTTTCTCTGCCGGAGCGCGCTGAGCTGGCCGCTAAACTTGGCCTCACTCAGACTCAGGTAAGTCAGCACATTTTCAAGCTGGGACAATATTGTCTTGAGTGCCGAAACATAAATTTGACTGATGCGAGATGTTGGGTAGACTTGTTTTTTTTTTAACCGAATTGGATTGGTACGGGTAAGAATACATTTATTTCGAATGCCTCTGTTTTTTTTTTTCCAGCGAGTTGACCAGTGATAAGGGAGAAGACGACACAATAAAACAACAGTTTAGTAAAAAATCTTGGTTCGTTCGGGTGGCATGGTACCTGTGAGGGCACATTTAAAGTCTGCAACGTCTCGCCTGCTTTTCTAATCGAGTTAAGCAAGAGCTAAGAATCTATTTATACCGGCGTACTTGGTGTAACCCCACTGCCCTTCAAGAGAAGGGAGGCGGTACCTTGATGCTCAAGGTCTCTTCATCCAGGGAATTAGAGCTGTCTTCCCATGGGTCAAACCAGATTACCTCCCACTCCCCAAGCATGGTTTGAGCAATACAAGTGTAGTGCTTCAGTATGAATACAATTATCAATCGAACCTGATAAAATGTAAATCGTACACTACCACAGGGCCATGTGCAGGACTCTCACGCGATGCCTCGAGTTCGACTCTCGTCCACTTTTACGTGAATTTACGACGCTGACCTTGAAGGGACCAAAACTATATGTCCACTCGTTGTATAGTTGGTGAGGGAAGGTAATATGGAAAAAATACTTTAGCTGATGTTTCTCATGCTGACACACATTTTACCTGAATTAGAAAGTTCTCTCTCCTATTGTAACCAGCACGGTGCTTGGCTGGAACACTAGATCCAAACACACACAACATGAAATTTAAGGAAGTATTTACAATAGAGACAGGAAGGGCTCTGAGAAGATAGCACAGTGGGAAACACCAACAGGGAATATACCAACAGGTGCTCGATGACATACAAACAACGGAGGAGGTGCAGAAGCTGCTAAGCGACCTCGATACCTCAAAGGCGATGGGTCCGGACATCTCCCCGTGGGTCCTTAGAGAAGGAGCAGAGGCGCATTGCATGGCACTAACCATAATCTTCAATACATCCCTTGAAACTGGGCAACTACCTGAGGTATGGAAGACGGCAAATGTAGCCATTTTTAAGAAAGGAGACAGAAACGAGGCACTAAACTACAGACCAGTGTCTCTGACGTGTATAGTATGCGAAGTCATGGAGAAGATTATCAGGAGGAGAGTGGTGGAGCACCCAGAACGGAACAAAATTATAAACGACAACCAGCACGGATTCATGGAAGGGAAATCCTGTGTCACAAACCTTCTGGAGTTTTATAACAAAGTTACAGAAGTAAGACACGAGAGGGGTGGGTTGATTGCATTTTCCTGGACTGCAGGAAGGCCTTCAAGACAGTTCTTCACAAGAGATTAGTGCAGAAGCTGGAGGATCAGGCGCGTATAACAGGGAGGGCACTGTAATGGATCAGAGAATACCTGACAGGGAGGCAACAACAAGTCATGGTACGTGATGAGGTATCACAGTGGGCGCCTGTGACGAGCAGGGTCCCACAGGGGTCAGTCCAAGGACCAGTGCTATTTTTTATATATGTGAATGACATGATGGAAGGGATAGACTCTGAAGTGTCCCTGTTCGCAGATGATGTGAAGTTAATGAGGATTAAATCGGATGAGGATCAGACAGGACTACAAAGAGACCTGGACAGGCTGGACACGTGGTCCATCAACTGGCTTCTCGAATTCAACCCTGCCAAATGCAAAGTCATGATGATTGGGGAAGGGCAAAGACCGCAGACAGAGTATAGGCTAGGTGGACAAAGGCTGCAAACTTCACTCAAGGAGAAAGATCTTGGAGTGACCATAACACCGAGCACGTCTCCGGAGGCACACATCAACCAGATAATTGCTGCAGCATATGGGCGCCTGGCAAACCTGAGAATAGCGTTCCGACACCTTTGTAAGGAATCGTTCAAGACACTGTACAATGTGTACGTCAGGCCCATACTGGAGTATGCAGCACCAGTTTGGAACCCACACCTGGTCAAGCACGTCAAGAAATTAGAGAAAGTACAAAGGTTTGCAACAAGGCTAGTACCGGAGCTCAGGGGAATGTCCTACGAAGAAAGGTTGAGGGAAATTGGACTGACGACACTGGAAGACAGGAGGGTCAGGGGAGACATGATAACATACAAAATACTGCGTGGAATAGACAAGGTGGACAAAGACAGAATGTTCCAGAGAGGGGACACAGAAACAAGGGGTCACAATTGGAAGCTGAAGACTCAGACGAGTTACAGGGATGTTAGGAAGTACTTCTTCAGTTTCAGAGTCGTCAGGAAGTGGAACAGCCTAGCAAGTGATGTAGTGGAGGCAGGAACCATACATAGCTTTAAGACGAGGTATGACAAAGCTCAGGAAGCATAGAGAGGACCTAGTAGCGATCAGTGAAGAGGCGGGGCCAGGAGCCGAGCCTCGACCCCTGCAACCACAATTAGGCGAGTGCAATTAGGCGAGTACGCACTACACACACACACACACACACACACACACACACACCCACACACACACGCGCGCGCACACACACACACACACACACACACATACACATACACATACACACACACACCCACACACACATACACATACACACACACCCACACACACACACACACACACACACACACACACACATACACATACACACACACACCCACACACACACACACAAGAAGCTTCGGATTAGATTTCCGCTGAGTTTCACGTGTATCTGAGGAATTAGACACACGTGCAACAACTGATTAACATATAAAGATACCCATCATACAGCTATTGTACACCATTCACGTGAATTTATTGATTAGTCCATTACGAATTTTCCGAATATCAATGTATGCACATATATAGAATTATATACAGAATAATATATATATTTAATAGAAAAAGAGTGCGTAACAGAAGTCACTCATTGCACTTGCACTCTCACAACTGCTTAATAAGCAGTTCAACCACAAGTGGACAACACACACATTGTTCCGGTTCATTTAAACTCTTATCACACAAATTATTAAACCACATCATGCAGTCAATGTCACATTATTGCCCAATTTAAACCAGTTTTTTTTCCTATTGATGAATGTCTTCATTAAAATATATATTCTGGAAAATTTATTACGATGTGTTGTTCGTTTTATGTCCCTTTGTGATGTTTTTGTTATAGCATCGTCATTTGTCAGTGTTCTTGTTAACGTTCTTGTTACTTTCTTTGATGTCTGTTGTAAGGGTTGCGGTTGAGGCTATTATGTAACTGAGGTAATGTGGTGAATAATTGGTGGTTGTGGTGGTGGTGGTAGTGGGTGATATTGAGTGGTTATGATGGTTGGTAGTGGGATGTGAAGGTTGCGATGCTGGGTGGTTATGGTGGATGGTAGTGTGATTGTGGTAGTGTGTGGTGCAGATCGTGGTATCAGGTAGTCAAACAAAGAAAAGAGTATCATAATATTTACATATGTATGATGACTATATAAATAAGAGCGATGATGATGCTGATTATAGTATCATAATAATGTCAGAAATGGTAGCCTCATAAACTGATGTTTAACAGCAAACTCCGCAAGACGTTTAAAACACAAACACCACAAAAATCTCAACCTGCAACTACAGTGATGCCAAACAATTTCACAATATCAACAGCCACTTGGGTGCAACTACAGTGATGCCAAACAATTTCACAATATCAACAGCCACTTGGGAGAACATTTTGCTCTCTTGGAGCGAAACGTGAATTCCGCCACCCGCAGGCTCTTCAGCCATCAGCAGTCATCTTATGAAGGCATTAGCGTAATAAACACTCATTAAGATAACAGCAGCAGATCTCCTGAGGAGGACCTCAATTGGAGGCTTCCATTTCATTGTTTGCTGGACCATGAAAGTTTCTCCGTTAGTCAAAAATGATGATGTTACGGTGCTGTCATTGAAGGTGATGTTACAGTGATGTCATTCAAAGCGATGTTACGCGAGACTCTACACAAGGAGAGGAGGTGATGGAAGGAGAGAACAACGTAGAAAGAGAGGGGAAGAAAGGAAAGGGGAGGAAGAAAAAGAAGATAGAGAGAAGAAGGAATTAGGATAAAGAGTGATTTGTGGATGAGAGGGAAAAAACAAGGGAAGTGAGCGAGGGAGGGAAGTGGGGAAAGAAGGGGAAAGGCAAGGAAGGAGGGTTTGCCCAAGGCCCAAATTTGATGAGATTGGTCTCAATCTGTCTGATGCAAGGAGGAAGATCCTCCAAACTGAGGTTTTTAAGGACTTGGAGTTTGGGGAAGAGAGAGTATAATATATATATATATATATATATATATATATATATATATATATATATATATATATATATATATATATATATATATATATATATATATATTGCAATGCAAAATAAAATAAGAGTGTGTCTAGTGAGGCAGTTATAAGGAATCCATCAAAGGTGGGAGTCACAAGGGAAGCTTGTGAGAGGTATTTAGTAGTCCATCCTGGCCTGTAATTACCACCGACTCACCAGGTGAGAGCACGTGGGGAAAAGTTGATGAGGATGATAAATAAGACGAAGAAAAGGGATGGGGATGAAAAGGAGAACAAGCAAAAAATTGAAGTTTCTTGAATAGACTTTTGCTCAAGATACTTCTGACGGGAACACACACACACACACACACACACACACACACGTCTATACTCAAATATAGGTGAGTACGAACGAGATGAAAAATGTTTCGACGGCTGGTGAGTGTCGTAGGAATACCGATCCAGTGGCCACTTCAGTGGTGTCGACATAAGACACAAACAGAAGATCAAGAGGTCAGTATCCTTTGGAGTCAATTAAATGCTAAGTTGCAATTATCTTGCCACATAAACTGTACCTTGGAACTGGTAAGTTGCGGAAGTGGAGTTGCATCTTGAGAGACGTTTGTGCAGTACCATTGATAATGTCTAGTCATGGCCAGGAAGAACATGACTAGATATTATCAATGACATGACAGTAAAACTATTAATTGTGTCTATCATGTCTTCGACATTTGCTACATGTTCTTGATCTATGACAAAAGGCAAGTGCTGTCATACTTGGCCAGATTCAAGTTAAACTGAGTTAGATATTCGAGCAGAAAATTCAGGAGGAGCATGTGCTCATTCCAGTCTTAACTGTAGATAACTATGCTGTTTAGATAAAATTCCACACCTAGATTTAATGTCAGTTTGTGCACTGACCTTTAATATGTACTGACACATTCTTAATACTGAATGGGATTACAAGCACCTTCAATAGTGAACGCTGAGATTTCTCTCGCTCTACCTGTTACAGGAACTTTGAACAGCGAGTATGCAAACATATCCTGACCCAGAGACGAAATCTATGATGTCTATCATCGGTAGTGGGTAACCATCTGAAGTGAAATTGTGTTAGCCTTACTGTAGTCAGTACATGTTCTTAAAGCACCACCTGGATTCAGTACAAGAATGTATATATATATATATATATATATATATATATATATATATATATATATATATATATATATATATATACTTAATGGTTATAATCATAACCATAATTTTTTAAAGCGGTGGACCGGTAAGCCAGCGGAAGTCCTCGGTGAGATGACCAAAAGCTCCAGCTTCAATGAACTCTATTAAAAATCTATCTAATATATTTGTACCGGATGTCTTTAATAAGTAAAGATGGGCGTATTTAAAACTTCTTATTGCACCAAATGCCTAATCTGTGCAACAGAAGTAATATTTTCGGTTTAAACCCGCAAGATGGTTTACCTACAACAGGCCCTACTTTGGAAGCATAAACAAGCACGCCTCTTGTAAGGGGCTAGTCCAGAAACTAGACTAGCTCTCCTAGAGCTAGTTTCTACTAAGACTCAGCCCAGGTGAATCTCCCACCTTGTGAGCCAGAGTTGTCATGGTTTGTGTAATGTGTTCACAGGACGGCAGAAAATATTTCAAGAAGCAAGAGAAAAGATAACCAATGACAACAAACTGTTATGTTAAACAATTACAGATAACCGCAGGGATATTAGAAAGTATTTCAGGAAATAAAGGAACTGATAACCAATAATACATCAAAAAATTAAAAATAACCAAAAAGAAGTAGAATGGGAAGAGGAACTACAATTACTTTTTGAACAATAAATTCGTTTGAAACACGAGAGAGATAAGCGATGAGAAATACGGACATAAATGACAACACGGGACGTAAAAGAAGAAAAATGTCAGAATGCGTAATAAGTTTCATGGGAATATATTAGTATGAAAAAAAAAACATACTAACATTCACACCCACACCCATCCAGGCAGCCGAATGGGTGTGGGTGGCATAATGGGTGTGAGTGGCCTAATGGGTGTGGGTGGCCTAATGGGTATGGGTGGTCTAATGGGTGTGGGTGGTCTAATGGGTGTGGGTGGCCTAATGGGTGTGGGTGGTCTAATGGGTGTGGGTGGCCTAATGGGTGTGGGTGGTCTAATGGGTGTGGGTGGCATAATGGGTGTGAGTGGCCTAATGGGTGTGGGTGGCCTAATGGGTGTGGGTGGTCTAATGGGTGTGGGTGGTCTAATGGGTGTGGGTGGCCTAATGGGTATGGGTGGTCTAATGGGTGTGGGTGGCATAATGGGTGTGAGTGGCCTAATGGGTGTGGGTGGCCTAATGGGTGTGAGTGGCCTAATGGGTGTGGGTGGCCTAATGGGTATGGGTGGTCTAATGGGTGTGGGTGGTCTAATGGGTGTGGGTGGCATAATGGGTGTGAGTGGCCTAATGGGTGTGGGTGGCCTAATGGGTGTGGGTGGTCTAATGGGTGTGGGTGGTCTAATGGGTGTGGATGGCCTAATGGGTGTGGGTGGTCTAATGGGTGTGGGTGGTCTAATGGGTGTGGGTGGCATAATGGGTGTGGGTGGCATAATGGGTGTGGGTGGCCAGGTGGGTGTAGGGGCGGCAGGTTAAGACAAACCTGTAATCAATAACTGACTCCAGGGTATCCCGTGTAGCCCCTCCTACTGTAACTCCAGCCAGCCAGTCAGACCGACAGCCAGACCGATAGCCAGAAAGCCAGCCAGACCATCAACCAGCCAAACCGACAGCCAGCAAGCCAAACCGACAGATAACCAGCCAGCCAGTCAGGCCGACAACCAGCCAACCAGGCCGACAGCCAGCCAGCCAGTACCGACCGACAGACAGCCATCACTATCGTCAATACAGCATAACTAGGCCTTGTTAAACTGCATACATCAGACAGAGAACACAGTCACACTGCATACATCAGACAGAGAACACAGTCACACAGCATACATCAGATAGAGAACACAGTCACACAGCATACATCAGATAGAGAACACAGTCACACAGCATACATCAGATAGAGAACACAGTCACACAGCATACATCAGATAGAGAACACAGTCACACAGCATACATCAGATAGAGAACACAGTCACACTGCATACATCAGAAAGAGAACACAGTCACACTGCATACATCAGAAAGAGAACACAGTCACACTGCATACATCAGAAAGAGAACACAGTCACACAGCATACATCAGATAGAGAACACAGTCACACTGCATACATCAGAAAGAGAACACAGTCACACTGCATACATCAGAAAGAGAACACAGTCACACTGCATACATCAGAAAGAGAACACAGTCACACAGCATACATCAGATAGAGAACACAGTCACACTGCATACATCAGATAGAGAACACAGTCACACAGCATACATCAGAAAGAGAACACAGTCACACAGCATACATCAGAAAGAGAACACAGTCACACAGCATACATCAGAAAGAGAACACAGTCACACAGCATACATCAGAAAGAGAACACAGTCACACTGCATACATCAGCTAGAGAACACGGTCACACTGCATACATCAGAAAGAGAACACAGTCACACAGCATACATCAGAAAGAGAACACAGTCACACTGCATACATCAGAAAGAGAACACAGTCACACAGCATACATCAGAAAGAGAACACAGTCACACAGCATACATCAGAAAGAGAACACAGTCACACTGCATACATCAGCTAAAGAACACAGTCACACTGCATACATCAAATAGAGAACACAGTCACACTGCATACATCAGATAGAGAACACAGTCACACTGCATACATCAAATAGAGAACACAGTCACACTGCATACATCAGATAGAGAACACAGTCACACTGGTTAACATAACTGCTGGAGAACAAGATGTAGGTTGTAGAGTTTAGTCATCTTAAAACTAAATTAAATTTTAAAGCTATTTCCCTTTCTCTAATTTCTCCCACTTTGGTTTTTTCTGTTTCTTCTCCCTTTCTCCCTCTCCCCTTCTTTTTTCCTCCACTTTCCTCTTTCTCCTGATTTTAGTCCTCCTTTCTCCTATCTGTTAACTACTACTCCTTTTATTCTTATTCTCTCCATCTTTTTCTAATCTCTTGTTTCTTCTGACTTTTCTCTTCCTCCATCTCCATTACTTTTCCTTTCTCTTTCCTCCTCTCTTCCGTTTTCTCCCGTCTACACCTTCCTCTCCTACTTTCACCTTCTCTCCCCTTCTTCCTGCGTTTGTCTCTCTCCCTCTTTCTCTTCACTATTTTTCTCCTCTCTTCCTTCCTCTCCCAAACTTTTTCTCTATCTTTCCTTCTATTTTCCGCTTTCTACCCTCTCTCCCTACTCGACACAGAGGGCGAACACAATAAGTCAGAGAGGCAGTATACACCTTTGCACTGTGCTACCCACCTTTGCACGGTTTTACCCACCTTTGCACGGTGTTACCCACCTTTGCACGGTGTTACCCACTTTTGCACGGTGTTACCCACCTTTGCACGGTGTTACCCACCTTTGCACGGTGTTACCCACCTTTGCATGGTGTTACCCACCCTCACAGGTGTTACCCAACCTCGCACGGTGTTACCCAACCTCGCACGGTGTTGCCCACCCTCACACGGTGTTACCCACCCTCACACATGGTGCTACCCACCCTCACACATGGTGTTACCCACCCTCACACACGGTGTTACCCACCCTCACACGGTGCTACCCACCCTCACACATGGTGTTACCCATCCTCCCACTGTTACCCACCCTGACACGGTGCTACCCACCCTCACACACGGTGTTACCCACCCTCACACAGTGCTACTCACCCGTCACACATGGTGTTACCCATCCTCCCACTGTTACCCACCCTCACACGGTGTTACCCACCCTCGCACGGTGTTACCCACCCTCACACATTGTGTTACCCATCCTCGCACTGTTACTTACCCTCACACGGTGTTACCCATCCTCCCAAGGTGTTATCCACCCTCACACGGTGTTACCCACCCTCACACGGTGCTACCCACCCTCGCACGGTGTTACCCACCTTCACATATGGTGTTACCCATCCTCGCACTGTTACCCGCCCTCACACGGTGTTACCCACCCTAACACGGTGTTACCCACCTACAGTGTTACCCACCCTCGCACGGTGTTACCCACCCTCACACGGTGTTACCCACTCTCACACGGTGTTACCCATCTACAGTGTTACCCACCCTCGCACGGTGTTACCCTCGCACGGTGTTACCCTCGCACGGTGTTACCCTCGCACGGTGTTACCCACCGCTCCATAATTTAGGGTACGCCTCTTTCGAAAAAAAGTTTAATTCCAGTCAAAAGCTGCACAACTCCACAGCCTCAAACATCAAAATTTAATTCACACATTTTTTCCCGACCCAAACTTCTGAATAATAAAAAAAATAACTTTTTTTTTTTATGTTAAAGGTAGGCTCTGCTTTTGATGGTTAAATTGGTCGAAAAAAATATTAGATAAATACAGACAAGTTGAATGAATTTCAGATTTATTGTATGAGAGCGAGAGAGAGAGAGAGAGAGAGAGAGAGAGAGTGTGTGTGTGTGTGTGTGTGTATTCACCTATATGTGGTTGCAGGGGTCGAGTCATAGCTCCTGTGTGTGTGTGTGTGTGTGTGTGTGTGTGTGTGTGTGTGTGTGTGTGTGTGTGTGTGTGTGTGTTTGTGTTTGTCAGCAAGTTTAAGAGGGAAAAATAAACCTGAAATGGCTATTACTGAGCTCTTGATCCAAGGAATCTGAGCTATCCTCTTCTCTAAATCAAAACTGATCACCTCACCTCAGGCTGTGCTTTACCCCTACGAGTTTAGCCTTTCCCCATGAATGTAACTTAGTAAGAAATTTTGATCTCTCTCTCTCTCATTATATAGCCAAAGAAGCGCTAAACTAGAAAGTCATGAGGCGTCTCGGGTATGCGAAGTAATCAAGTTTAATCAGAGGAAGGGATAGGATATCTTCAATTCCTTGGTTCAAGAGACCTTCACCAGCATCAAGAAACCCTTCCCCCCCCTCCTTCGCTGAAGGGAACACAGGGTAAGACAGCGTTCACAGGAGTTCACTTTCAAAGCAGCAGCCAATGTAAACAGTTCAGGTGATGGACGTTCATCCCTCACTTTCGCCAGCAGCCCTAAGCATATTCAATACCTCACCTTCTTCCAACGTGAATATGGTTTGCTCAGTGCCGATTCCGGTGAGAAAATGAAGATTCATCAGTGAGAAGAATGCTCAGTGCTTCACCTTGGTGAGTGAAAGTCACAATACTGTAGATGCAACACCTCACAATTATTCCATATATAGAAGAAGGCATATGTTTCGGTCCCTCGAGGACCCTTATCAAGTTACCACCTTACAATGTCACAGGAATGACCGAAAAATTGTCAACTTTAGTCTCGAATTTAAAAGCTATTATTGAATATTTCAACTTGCTTAAACAGGTGTTCCACGCGGGGTATATTTCAACCCTTTCTACACTGGGCAGCAACACACAAAATGCATATCAAGGTTTTGTTGGGGATGACGTTTTGCTCAAGGTAGAGCTCTACAGCTCTGAAGGGCTATGTCAGATATCCACTCTCGAGGCGAAGTGCCGTCCGTTCTGGATATGAGGACGCTATGTGGAACAGTGGTTTTATTGAGACAATGTTTCGCTTACACCCTCTTCACTTAATCACCGATTGCATCAAGAACAGCGACACATACCTCTCATACCGTCAGCTGTTAACATCATTAGCAGGGCCTCATTTACATAGTGCAGTTCTAATCGCCATACCACAGAATGAATTTGAATACATTGAGAACATACAGAGAAAGATGACAAGGTTAACCATTTTCATAAGAAATCTTTCCAATGAAGACAGAGTGAATTTGAACAATATGCATTCTTTTTAATGGCAGTGGATGGCAATATTACCGAGACTTAAAATGCAAGACAAGATTGGATAAAAGAGAGGAAGAAGCTATCAAGTGTGTTCTGTCAGCAACGTAGCTTCGAACGCATTGATAACATGCTATTAATGCATGTTATCAATTCAGTGGATCCCGTGATCCGTCAGTCTTCAGACCTCCGGCCCAGCACTCTTCCACTGTACTATACAGAGTGATAAGCAAAACATCAACTATGAAATCTCACTACAGAGGTCACTGCAAGTCACTGCTGCGACTCTAAACACAGGCCTATCCCAGTACTAGCTTATAGTAGATTTGGCTCTCGTCCATTCAGTGACACGAAAATAAGCAATAAACGAATGGAACAGTTCAATGGAATCCCGAGACTCGATCCCGTGGTTCGTCAGAAAAGTGTTTATATACAGGACAGAAACGTATGTAGGTAAAAAGGACACAAGTGCAACTAATATGGCATTTTATTGTGGCAACGTTTAGCTCTCCAGAAGCTTTGTCAAGCCATTACATTAGCTGCACTTGTATCCTTTTACGTACATATTGTTGGTAATTCTACCAACATATTACGACAGAAGAGCGTTTATACACACAATAGAAGTGTTTATACTGACAACAGAAGTGTTCATACACAAAACAGAACAGTGTTTATACACACAACAGAACAATGTTTATACACACAACAGAACAATGTTTATACACACAACAGAACAGTGTTATACACACGACAGAACAGTGTTATACACACGACAGAACAGTGTTATACACACGACAGAACAGTGTTATACACACGACAGAACAGTGTTATACACATGACAGAACAGTGTTGTATACACGACAGAACAGTGTTGTATACACGACAGAACAGTGTTATACACACGCCAGAACAGTGTTGTATACACGACAGAACAGTGTTATATATACGACAGAACAGTGTTATACACACGACAGAAGTGTTATACACACAATAGAACAGTGTTTGTACACACAACAGAACAGTGTTATACACACGACAGAAGAGTGTCATATCCACAACATAAGAGAGTTTATACAGAGAGGTGCACCTCTCAGTGTAAATACACCTTAATCCCTACCGTCAGCATTAAAGTATCTCTGAAGTTACTAAGTGAATCGCGCCCTTCGCGACCCTCCTGCAAACCATACGCCTCAAACCTAACAACGCAAGCAAAACAGCATGCAGAGCTAGTTTACTAGCGCTATTGAACGCGAATGCACTACTCAATACTGCTCCCTTTGAACACGCTGGCTCTCCCCACCCGCTGTGCAAGACGCATTAATCTCATCACCTGCGCACAATTATACTCCGTGAAGGCAGTTGACAGTAAGGTCTTTCAGAAAGCCTTGTTCATGATTGCTGAAGTCATTACACTTGTCACCAGCCCCGGGAATGTATGTGTATTGTGTGTGTATTGTGTGTGTATTTTGTGTGTGCGTGTGTGTGTGTGTGTGTGTGTGTGTGTGTGTGTGTGTGTGTGTGTGTGTGTGTGTGTGTGTGTGTACTCACCTAATTGTGGTTGCAGGGGTCAAGACTCGGCTCTTGGCCCCGCCTCTTCACTGATCGCTACTAGGTCCTCTCTCTCTGCTTCCTGAGCTTTGTCATACCTCGTCTTAAAGCTATGTATGGTTCCTGCCTCCACTACATCACTTGTTAGGCTATTCCACTTCCTGACGATTCTATGACTGAAGAAATACTTCCTAACGTCCCTCTGACTCGACTGTCTTCAGCTTCCAATTGTGACCCCTTGTTTCTGTGTCCCCTCTCTGGAACATCCTGTGTGTGTGTGTGTGTGTGTGTGTGTGTGTGTGTGTGTGTGTGTGTGATTGCGCGCACGCGCCAATAAATATTCAAGGACAGTCAATGTGTATTTTAAATAAATATAACTTTGATATCCAATAGCTCTCCTTTCAACATTCCCTTTCCCTCCCTCCTTCCTTCCTTCCCTCCTTCCTTCCTTCCTTCCCTCCCTCCTCTTCCTCCTTCCTTCCTTCCCTTCCTCCCTCCCTCCTTACTTACTTCCTCCCTCCTTCCTACCCTCTCCCATGTCTTAATTCATTAATTATAAACGGCACATTTATCTCAGCATGTCAATATACTTGGAGAAATATACGAGAAGGTATAACCTGGAGGTATAACCTGGAGGTATGACCTGGAGGTATAATCTGGAGGTACAACCTGAAGGTATAACCTGAAGGTATAACCTGAAGGTATAACCTGGAGGTTAACCGGAAGGTATAACCCGGAGGTTAACCGGAAGGTATAACCTGGAGGTACGACCTCAGAGTACAACTTGGAGACTGACAGTCCAACCTCAATTCCTTCCAGAGACGCAAGTCAACACAAGCCTCTTTATTATTACCACAGGGAAGAGCTGACTTCCAAGTCTCTGGTGAATGAGAGGTAATCAGGTTTGATCAGAGTAGGAGTGAAGCTCCAATACCGTGGATGAAGAGCCATTCACCAGCATCACAGCACGGGTCATGAAGGGATATGGGGGGGGGGGGGTAATGACCTGTAAACATTCAACAGCCGCGACGTAAATATCACTCACCAACATCGATAAACACACACACACACACACACACACTAAACATGGCGTGCCAGTATTTACACATGCAGGCGGAACATTTAATCAATGTGTTTACAGGCTTCAGGCCTGGTTGGCGTTCTTCATTTGTTTGTTCCTTCAGGCACGCTGGTAAATGTTCCTTCAGTCACGCTGGTAAATGTTCCTTCACGCACGCTGGTAAATGTTCCTTCAGGCACGTTAATAAATGTTCCTTCACGCACGCTAGTAAATGCTCCTTCTTCACGCCAATCATCGCTCCTGGGATTTTATTTTTTGTCAATGAGTGGGTTTTAAGAGAAGCTATTTTCCGAAGTGTCACTTTTTTATGAAACAAAATTGGAAACCTCCGAGGTGCTGCTTCCCTACTCTATGAGCATTTTTTCTTTTTTAATTTTGCCATTGAAGTAGCTAGTATATCGTGCACCCCATATCCATCCTATGGACGGTAGTGCAAGAGCATATGGATACACAAAAGAGCATATGGATACACTAGGCCCAAAAAAGGTTTACAGGAGCACATCTGGATTTATATCTACAGTTCCCTTATCTGTTACAAGCAAATTTAAGAAATTTGCTTAATATATCAGGTGACTTATTTTCATTAATATCTTGGCATATCACATAGGTTATTGTACTGTATCTCTATATTCATCACTAAGTTAACACTATGTACTTAATTTTGTAAGTTACACAGAGGGAACAAAAGCTGTGATGAATGGTTTGAAAAACCGACAAGTTGAAGATTGAGACACTTATGCAGCATATGGGAATCTTTATTCAGGAAACGTTTCGCCACACAGTGGCTTCATCAGTCCAATACAAAGAGGAAGGCGTAAGGAAAGGAGGAGTATGAGGTAATCAGTCCCTCAGCCTGGAGTCGATGTGTTCAGTCCATCAATCTTGATGGACTGAACACATCGACTCCAGGCTGAGGGACTGATTACCTCATACTCCTCCTTTCCTTACGCCTTCCTCTTTGTATTGGACTGATGAAGCCACTGTGTGGCGAAACGTTTCCTGAATAAAGATTCCCATATGCTGCATAAGTGTCTCAATCTCCGGAACAAAAGCTGTCAATGTTTTGCAAATATGGAGAGAAAGCGGTAGTTCAGAATGCTAGTGTAGCTAGTGTAGTTCAGAAGGCTAGTGTAGCTAGTATAATTCAGAAGGCTAGTGTAGCTAGTGTAGTTCAGAATGCTAGTGTAGCTAGTGTAGTTCAGAAGGTTAGTGTAGCTAGTGTAGTTCAGAATGCTAGTGTAGCTAGTGTAGTTCAGAAGGCTAGTGTAGCTAGTATAATTCAGAAGGCTAGTGTAGCTAGTGTAGTTCAGAAGGCTAGTGTAGCTAGTGTAGTTCAGAAGGCTAGTGTAGCTAGTGTAGTTCAGAATGCTAGTGTAGCTAGTGTAGTTCAGAATGCTAGTGTAGCTAGTGTAGTTCAGAAGGCTAGTGTAGCTAGTATAATTCAGAAGGCTAGTGTAGCTAGTGTAGTTCAGAATGCTAGTGTAGCTAGTGTAGTTCAGAAGGCTAGTGTAGCTAGTGTAGTTCAGAAGGCTAGTGTAGCTAGTGTAGTTCAGAATGCTAGTGTAGCTAGTGTAGTTCAGAATGCTAGTGTAGCTAGTGTAGTTCAGAATGCTAGTGTAGCTAGTGTAGTTCAGAAGGCTAGTGTAGCTAGTGTAGTTCAGAAGGCTAGTGTAGCTAGTGTAGTTCAGAAGGCTAGTGTAGCTAGTGTAGTTCAGAATGCTAGTGTAGCTAGTGTAGTTCAGAATGCTAGTGTAGCTAGTGTAGTTCAGAATGCTAGTGTAGCTAGTGTAGTTCAGAATGCTAGTGTAGCTAGTGTAGTTCAGAAGGCTAGTGTAGCTAGTGTAGTTCAGAAGGCTAGTGTAGCTAGTGTAGTTCAGAATGCTAGTGTAGCTAGTGTAGTTCAGAAGGCTAGTGTAGCTAGTGTAGTTCAGAAGGCTAGTGTAGCTAGTGTAGTTCAGAATGCTAGTGTAGCTAGTGTAGTTCAGAATGCTAGTGTAGCTAGTGTAGTTCAGAAGGCTAGTGTAGCTAGTGTAGTTCAGAAGGTTAGTGTAGCTAGTGTAGTTCAGAAGGCTAGTGTAGCTAGTGTAGTTCAGAAGGCTAGTGTAGTTCAGAAGGCTAGTGTGGTTCAGAAGGCTAGTGTAGCTAGTGTGGTTCAGAAGGTTAGTGTGGTTCATAAGGCTAGTGCAGCTAAGGTGGTAAGGGAGGCTAGTGTGGTTCAAAGGGCTAGTACAGCTAGGGTGGCGAGTGAGGCTAATGTGGTTTGGTGTGACTTTTTAAATGGTCCAAGTTGACCGTAACGTCGTCATAAGGTCCTCTCTCGTATGTGCGGGTTATATGTGCAATGCTAGTGTAGCTAGGGTGGTGAGATAGTGCGGTTTACAAGGATTATTATGAATGACTCTACAGTGAGTAATTGGGGACTTTATACTCAATTACCTATCTTTTTATTTTTTATCAAATTTGAATATATCAGTTGTTTGCTGCTCCCCTATTATATGAAATTTTCACTGTGGGACTAAAAGCTCTATTTTTTAATTCCATTACAATAGGATGATGTACATAAAGTGCTGAAGTCTGTCAGCCTGAGCCGGAAGACTTCAGTAGGACGCTGAGGACATCGTCAAGAATTCCTTTAAAGCTTCATCAGCTACGGCTGTTATAGTGTATAGTAGCTGAGAGGGAAGGCAGAAGTTATAGTTAACAGACTCCATGATACGGTCTGGGACCGGGTCGCAGGGGCGATTACCACAGAATTTAATGCAGAAATTGTGCTCGTTTCTTTTTTTTCGGGACACCCAACCTCGGTGGGAGACGGCCGATGTGCTAAAAAAATAGTGCGCGTGTGGATGTAATTGTCATCATTATCATAACTAAGAGCTAAAGCAATAAGGATCATATAGCGCTGGGTTGTAGAGAGAGAAAAGGTTATCAACATCTTCCTGTGTCTCCCGTCCACAATTCTCTTTTCCACTTTCTCTCCTCCCTTCCCTTTCTCCGCTCCTCATTCCCCTCCCCCTTTCTTTTCCCTTGCTCTCACCCCGTCTCCTTTCACCCTCAAATAATCTTTCTCCCACTAAGAATGGAATGGAAAATAATGAAGAAAGAGGAAGATGAGGAAAAGAAGAGGAAGGAGAACGAAAAATGGGAAAAGGAAGAATGACAAAGATAAAAATAAAGGAAAAAATAATGTGAGATTCTTGGTATGTGATAAGGAGTAAAGAAAGTGAGGGATATGTGAAACAGGAGTGAGAAGGAATAAGGGAGAAACGATAAAGGGAAAGAAAAATGGGGAAGGAATAAGGAAAAAGATGCCGAAACTGAATATAGTAGCAGAAGTGGTGGTGATAGTGGTGGCGATAGTGGTGGTGCTAGTAGTGGCAGGAGTGGTGGTGATAGCGGTAGTGATAGTAGCGGCAGCAGTGGTGGTGGTGATAGCAGCGGCAGTAGTGGTGGTGATAGTAGTGGCAGTAGTGGTGGTGGTTGGTGTGACCGGAAACGGTAGATACCTACCTACCATCGTCATGAGTAAGAGTTACGGTGGGTCTGCACAACCCTTCACCGGACCCACCTCGACCCACCCTTCCTTTGTACCTCTCTAAACCCACCTTCCCACCCACCCTCCTTCCCTACCTTACACCTAAACCATAAATCCATCTCATTCCCTTAAACCTGCCATTTCCTCTTTCATAACAATCCCTCTATCAACTCGCTACCTCTCTCAAACCTATTTCTTAAACTAACAGACTTTCCCTTGTAAGTCAACTCTTACAGTTCACCACTTTACCTATCCCTTAACCCCCATCCTCTTCCCTTCAGCCCAATCCTTTAATTCTCCCCCTTTAACTAATCTCCTTTACAACTACCACTTCTCTAAACGCCTACCCACTAGCTACACCTCTCCAACTCACTCCCACACCCCTCTCACTTTAAACCTATTCTGAAAAGGAACCTCTCAATCATTAAACCCGTTAAACCCTATCGCAGGATCATTTGCTTCTTTAAATCAACCTTTTAGTCAATTTCCCTAAAATCACCAATACAACCTCAAACCCCGATCTCCCCATAAAATGAAATATGTATCGAAGGGAACATATCAGCACACCAGATGGCGCCAGTAGCCCATAAAGGTGCTGCCGTGAGAACTTAGGAAAGGAATCCTTTCCCTCAATGAAGATTCTTGTCGCTACATTCACATATCATTATTCCTATTGTCCTCCTCGTCTAGAATCACTGCCATTGTTTCTTATTCTCATCATCCTTTGTTTCTGACCTAATTTCATTACCATTTCTCATTTCCATTCTCTCATTCTCGTCATTTTTTGTTTATCCATCTCTAAATCTAGTGTTTTGGTGTGGTAGGATTACTAACAAGTATGATAATGCAATAATTTGCAGACGAAATCGTTTTTAAAAACAGCGTCTCGCTCACACAGAAGCTTTATCAAGTCAATACATGGCACTCATGAATAATATGAAAAAGGCGAGGTGAAGGCGGGCGTGATAAAGTGACAGATGACTTGAGTGGTGATTGTATTAGGTTGTTGGGGTACCTGTACTTCACTTTAGTGTTTCAAGAGTTTTCAGTGCTGTTAGTGACGAGTGTAGCTAGTGGTGTGGCCAAGATAAAAGACCCTTCCGTGTGTGGGTGCGTGTGCAGGCTGCAAACACCGTTTTCCCCACTCATTTTTCTTTCTTGACGGATATTTCAGCCTGTGCTAAGTTCATTAGACGTGGATTTTTTTCCTTATGAATGATAAAATTTTTTATTTGTGGTGGTCTTCGGTGTTTCCCTTTGTCTTTTAGCTTCTGCAACGCTCTGTTTCTATTCTATTTCTCATTCATTTTGTCCTTGTGCATGTCTTCTCTCTCTTAGCTTCTTCCCCTTTCCCCTCTCGTGTTTATGTGTGTGTGTTTGCTCTCCTAGGCAATCCCCATTCTCTTCACGCCTTCTTATTCTTCCCTGGTATGAAGTGGTGACTGCTTCAATTATGTGATAGCCAAACCTGTGTGTGGTGGCAGGTGGAGCAGGTGCGCCTTCAAGTTCTTAATACGTGCATGTATCTGCACTCTGGCCATTATTACACAAGAGGGAGGGAGCAGAGAGGACGAGCAGGCATCCCAGATATACACAGATAGCTACACCTGCTATTACCTTGGTTTATTAACATTGCTGTCTTTATTTCCACTGTTCTTTTTATCGTGGCCGTCTCTCTCATTTTCCTTATTTCTTCTGTACACACACACACACACATATATATATATATATATATATATATATATATATATATATATATATATATACAGTGGACCCCCGCATAACGATTACCTCCGAATGTGACCAATTATGTAAGTGTATTTATGTAAGTGCGTTTGTACGTGTATGTTTGGGGGTCTGAAATGGACTAATCTACTTCACAATATTTCTTATGGGAACAAATTCAGTCAGTACTGGCACCTGAACATACTTCTGGAGTGAAAAAATATCGTTAACCGGGGGGTCCACTGTATATATATATATATATATATAATTTCTTATAAAACAGACAAATATGCATTTGTTCATTTAAACCTAAATTATCATATTAAATGTATGATACACAGTAACTTCTCTGTTAATATAGTAGCAAGTTGCCAGTGTTGCAAAACAACTTTTCCACCATAATATGCAATATTAGTTTCTATCATTAATGGCTATTTTGCCCAAACAACCTCTATTAATCTATCATCGGCCTGAGACTCAACGCAATTATATCTCTATTACTTTCAACACGTGTTATTTTTGTGTGTGAGTTTTCTATCTAAAGCTGTTATTTGGTTGTGCTGAGACGTCTCTCTTACATCCCTGTTACGGTGCATCATCTTGGCTATATTAATTAAAGAAGACATACATCTCTTTGACAGCCCAAAATACGACCAGCTTGGCCCTCCCTCTTGTGTTTGGCACTGTAGTAAGGCACGCTAAACTCTATCATTAACTCTAATCGTCGGCACTAGCGCCTCTGATTCTAGAGTGCGGGGCTGAAGCTACCACTAACTGCCACTAACAACGGTTCACTAACTACCATTCGGCAGTGTTATCACTCAATCACATCTGATTTCATCAACCAATTTTCTTTCTCACTCTGCTCCTGATGGAAAACTGGATGCACAAATCATTACTATTATCACCTCTTGCTAATGTTGCAATATTGAAGCTGCAAAAAAAAAGAAAAAAAGTGACGATAATTTGTGTTCGCAAGGTATTCCCGGAATGCACTTTTTATCCCTTTATTGCCGCTATTGTTTATTTATATACATATCTGCAATATGCGAAGCTAATCTTTTTATGAGTGCTATTCTCTCTCTCAGGTATATACACAATATATATGTTTTTTTTTCTTTTTTTAAACTACAGTATTCAATACCTTAAGGTCTTTAACCGCATTTTTTTCCTGCCGTAATACAAGTTTGTATTGGCTCTGTAGATGTGCTCTACAAAAGTTTATTCTTGAATGTATTGAACTATTTTTACAAATCTATATTTTATACGTTTAGTCTGCTCAGCATATACATATTTTAATGCTTGATTGTTCCCTCCAATTATTCTGTTTACGATTGTTGTGACTTTTATCCACATGTGCTTGCATTATCTGTCTACATTTATCACTTGGTTACACATTTCACTTTTTTTTTTTTTTTTTATTATTATCACACCGGCCGATTCCCACCAAGGCAGGGTGGCCCGAAAAAGAAAAACTTTCACCATCATTCACTCCATCACTGTCTTGCCAGAAGGGTGCTTTACACTACAGTTTTTAAACTGCAACATTAACACCCCTCACTTGTCTACATTAATTCACCTGTATACATATACCTTTGCAGATAATACCTTATTATGGTGTTTTTCTGCCTATGTGACTCGTCTGTTTGCTAATATATTTTGTTTTGGTTGTTTTACCGTGTTTGTGTTGTATGTGTGTCGCGTGTTTACGCCTTTCTTCCTTTCTGATCATCCTGTGTACAGTGTTGTAGCGTGGTGACTCTTTCACCATCACTGCCTGCCTCCATTCCCACCACTACCACCGCCACTAACCACCATCTGTCGCTCCTTTATCACCATTACTACCACCACCAATCATCACCATCACTACTGCTACAACTACAGCCCGCCTCACCACCTACAGTTCCCCTACCACCACCGCCAATAACACTATCACTAGTACCACCACCACCGGCCCCCACCACCTGCCGACCCTCTACCACCACCTGCCTTCCCTACCAAGGACCGACGCAGGCTGTACATCATAACCATCACCTGTTCCCTCCATCTCTCTCTCGCGCTATTCCTCTTTCTCTATTTGTAAATCTCTCTCTCTCTCTCTAGATAAAACAGGATAGTCTTTACACGATAGTCCATCTAGATAGAAGTAGATAATATTCAGCAGATAGCCTGGGTGCTGACTTTCAAGTCCTTTGCTGTCTCTCTTCTAAATGGACTTTTCTCTCTCTCTCTCTCTCTCTCTCTCTCTCTCTCTCTCTCTCTCTCTCTCTCTCTCTCTCTCTCTCTCTCTCTCTCTCTCTCTCTCCTTACTTCCCTTCCTATCATTTTTTCCCCTCTACAAATTTCTTCTCTCCTTTTACTCATGCCCTCTCTCTTTCTCTCCTCTTCCTCGGCGTCCTGTGCTCACCACCCGGGGCCCAGTAACCACGCCATAACCCTCTTGTAACATGTAATTACCGTGCGCCCGGCGAAGATAGGGCCAAGTCGGGTGGTCGGTAAGGGCCGAGACGGGACGTCCAAGCAGCGGGATTTTCGACCCTATTGTTTCACACTCTTTAATTATGTCAGGTGTCCGTTGCCAGCCTGCGTCCGGGACTACCTGAAGACTCTGGCGTTCGTTCGCCAGACAATTTTCGGCCTTAGCGCAGTCGGTGGCACGGTATATAATCCCAAAACCGTGCCATTTTCTCCAGCATGTCTTTTTTTTTCTTTTTTCGCTCTACAGCAACGGTGGACGGGACGGAGCCCTCATAGTTCCGACTCACCGACCGACCGACCAATTTGGTTCTCATAGTTCCGACTCGCCGACAGACTGACCGATGGGGGGGTTCTCACAGTTCCGACTCACCGATCGACCGATGGGAGGGGAGGTTCTCATAGTTCCGACCGACCGATGAGGTTTCCCATGGTTCCGACCGACCGATAGGAGCTCTCATTGTTCCGACTGACCGATAAGGAAGGTTTTCATAGTCCCGACTCATCGACCGACCGATGGGGGGGGGTTCTCATAGCTCCGACCGACCGATGGGGGTTCTCATAGCTCCAACCGACCAACAGGAGCTCTCACAGTTCCGACCGACCGGTGGGGTTTCTCATAGTTCCGGCCGACCGATGGCGGGGCTCTCATAGTTCCGACCGACCAAATGGGGCTCTCGCGGTTCCGACTGACCGGCCGACGGATGTGAATCGTATGCTCAGGGGCGGGAGATATGACAGCAGTGTTTTTTAGGGAGGATACGGCCCTTGCTTTTTTTGGGTAGAGTGGAAGAGTTTGATCAACTCCCACCACCGTGTTCCGTGGCTCCGTAACGTTGCTTGCTACTTACACCATTTGGTTGGCGCGCGCGTGTGCATGTGCGTGTGCGTGTGTGTATTCATAAGTGCTATTATCCTAAGACCTGACGATCTATAGCGAAGCTATCTATAAAGGATTGCTTAAGTTTAGCGGCTTGTGTGTCTAAGAACTGACGTTAAGAGGAGCATAAGGCTCTCCTCCCACTCTGCATTGCCTCTGGTGACACTGCCGGGTTGATCACATTAGTGAAATAAGTATTTGTTTTCACTTATTTTTTCAAGCCGGCAGTGTCACCAGAGGCAGTGCAGAGTGGGGAGAGAGCCTTAAGTTCCTCTTAACGTCAGTTTTTAAACAGACTTAGAAGCCGCTAAGCTTAAGCAATCCTTTATAGATAGTTTCGCTATAGTGAAAAGCAATAGATTAGGTGAAGCAGAGCTTGGTTTTCAACTACCGCTGCTACTACTACGATTTATACTATTACTGCAACAATGCTCTGAATTGGCTGGGTTGTCTAGGATGGTCCATGAACTGACCAGAGCCAGCCCCTGTGTTGCTTCTGCTGGGTGCTTGGTTCTTGTAGGATTTGGTGGTCCTGTGGGTTAGAGCGTCATGTGAATTTTGCTCACCATGAGACGGGCCAAACATCATGGGTTCGAGTCCTTGGCTAGTCACAGTGTTGTTATTGATCAATCCCACTCGTTCGTAGTTACAATAACACACACACACACACATATATATATGTACAAACACACACCCTACCTACCTCCTCGTGTAGGTACAGTGCTAACACATCAACAGACATATTCTTCACAAAATATAAAAAGCAACTCCAGTATTTTGATAAATTTTGATGCATTATTCACAGTTAATGAACTTAGTTTCTAGATTCCTTTGTGGCTCAATTAGGCAGGTCATGCTGTCCGCTGCATTTGCTAATTTTCAGCTTGTTTGGACACTGTGATGTGTAAGACTTCTAATTTCAGTAGTGTTTATTGTGTCAGTTTCAGGGTGTGTTCGTGTCGTGTTCACTTGTAAATACAGAGCTGAAAGATGTGCCGAGCATTAAAGACACTTTTTCTGTGGCTGTTCGTCATTTTAACGTCGCCGCTAGTTAAAGGTCTCATCGTCATTTTCGCCCTTTTGTTATTCCTGTCATATTTGAAGACTTCTTTAGGGTTGCCTTTGATGCCTGAAGTTCTGGTGAAAACTTTATCCTTTACCTTTATGCTGCGGTCACTGTTTCCTGAATATTCTTCAATATCTCGAGGAAAAATATTGTGATTTCTCCTTAAGGTTATTTAAATAATCCACTATCTCCTACCACCCCACGTTTTTTACAGAAGTACGTATGTTTCATTATGTACATCAGACCACTCTTCACGGTTACAACAAGATACAGTATGTTATTACCACGGGTTAAGGTCGTCCCAGTCTGGTCTTCTTACTAATTAAGTCTCAAAGCTTCTTGGTAGCCTGATAAACTGTGGTAGTTGACATTAGGGTCATTCAAGTCGCCCATTATAACTGCGTCAATATTACTAATTAGTGATTCCATTAAATTATACAGAATGGTGTGGTTTCTCTGGCTCTGTTAAGATATTCTGCCTAGTGGATAATAATAATAATAATATTATAAATAGATATTACTATTATAGTTATTATTATTAAAATTGTTATATTCATGGTGAGGAACAGGAAGTAATGAGGTTTGATTCAAGGAGGCGAGAGTAGCAATATTTCCTGAGATCAAGAAAACTTTGGCAGCACCATTGTCCTGTCCGTCTTGAAGGATGCCACGAGAGCAGTTTGTGTTTTTCGTTCTACCTGCAGCAAATTTCATTATATACTAAGTCCTTAACTCCTTGACTTTTTTTTTAAGCCAGTCACATGCATTGTTAATGTATAAAATTCCTCCATCCATTCATTCTGCTGGAGTAAGGCTTATTGAAGACAATGAACCAAGTCACGGGAGTAATAGATTTTTGCAGGAGTGATAGATTTTGTACGAGTGATAGATTTTGTAGAATAGATGTTGCAGGAGTTTTTCCCCGATTCTCTCAAAGCTCTACTGTGTGGGCGTTACTGGCAAGCATAGGAGTCAATACAAAATGCATGGGAGAATAATTTCCCCCTTTATGGGGAGAAATGTACAATGGATATTTGAGCTTAAAACTTCAAATTTATTTAGGTACAAAGAGTCTGTAGTCAGTTAAAAAAAATCCTGTAAAATTTCGGGTCACATTTTTTTTTAAGTATTAGACTTGACGCCACCGATGTTTATTCTGTCCTTTATACCTCCGTATCTTTCCCTCATGTCTCCATACTCAATGAAAGCTTTTTCATGTCTCCTAACAAAGTTGGGCTCATCGTCTCGAGAGTCTCTTCCTTCATTCACATACATGTCGTGTATCTCGAACAATGTTGTAGCTCTGTAAACGTTGTCCTACGCAGATCTTTGTATGCCAATTCCTCGTCCCTTTCGCGTTTCGCTAAGGAGAAGCAAGTGACCTCGGGTGAAGCCCACGGTGGATCATCAGTAAAGTCCCACGCTAAACTGTCAATAAAGCCCCACGCTAGATCGTCAATAAAGCCCCCCGGTGGATCATCAATAAAGCCTCACGGTGAATCATCAATAAAGCCCATACTACATCATCAATATTACTTCATCTATGCCAACGCACAGTAGTGTCGATACTTCACATACCATCCCATAACCCAGTTTTTCACCCGTGGCTTGAAGTCTCTAGCTTATCCCATGCCTTCGCTGTGTGTGTGTGTGTGTGTGTGTGGTGGGGAGGGGGTTAATGTCATGCCTCTATATTATTCCCGTGTTAAACAGTCTTTACACTATGTACACATTTCTCAACACTATATCTATACCGGTATCTATCGTAACTTGCTCTACGCAAAATTCACGGTGCCCCATGGCCTGGTGGCTAAAGTTCTCGCTTCACACGGCGAGGGTCTGGGTTCGATTCCCAGCGATGGTAGAAGCATTGGGCGTATTTCTTTACACCGGTTGTCTATCGTCACCCATCAGTAAAATGGGTAACTGAGTGTTAGTCGACTGCTGTGGGTCGTATCCTGGGACAAAACTAACCTAATTTGCCCGAAATGTTCTGTATAACAATCGGCTTTCCAAACAGTAGTATGTTATTGATGTCAGCTAGACCTGTATACCTTGTACATGTACTTGTAGTCAAAGATATTATTATTATACTCATTACAAGTTGTGAAAATCGTCTCCCCGAGATGCGTATTTTTTGTGAACACTGGTTTTAATTCCATTCTTACAATCTGTTTTATTTTTTTAATATTCTACGCTCGTAGCTGGCATGACTCTAGTATAGCCCTAACTCGCAAATCTTAAAACTGATTTTATTTGGTCTCTCTCTCTCTCTCTCTCTCTCTCTCTCTCTCTCTCTATATATATATATATATATATATATATATATATATATATATATATATATATATATATATATATATATATATATATATATGTTGTGCCGAATAGGTAAAACTTGTGTACGCAATAATTTCGCAAAAATCATTCTGACCCTAACGAAAAAAATATATTTCATTGTGTTTGTTTATTATTAAATTATCGTAAACTTATCTAAAATATATTTAGTTGGGTTAGGCTAAATTAAATTGCGCTTGTTATAATAAGGTTAGGTAAGTTTTCTAAGGTTCTTTTGGTAAAAAATTATTAATTTTTACATTAACAAAAATGAAAAAATATATCTTTAAACGTATAAGAGGTTTTAGAAAGGACTTAATTTTAAATGAGTTCTTGCTAATTGACCAATTTTACTTATTATGCACAACATGTATATATAGGTGTGTGTGTGTGTGTGTGTGTGTGTGTGTGTGTATTTCAAGAGGGGGGAGGGGATGGACGTGGTTTGCTGTTCACTTCCTCTCCCCTCGTCCATGTCTTCACCCCCCCATCTTCCTAGCCCCATCCACTACCTCCTTCCTCGTCCCCCCACCATCTGGAACATCCGGGAAACGATACGTCATTGGTGGCAGGCGAGTAATGAGATGTGTTGCCGCTAGGTGGCTCTGGCTGCACCGTAATTCACCACCAACACTCCGGCCATGGACCAAGCTGGAAATTGTAAGGTACAGCGTGTACCACGAGAGTAACAGTGTCATCCGTAGTCAGTGTACCTTCCTCATCCTCTTACAGTGCCCTGTACTCACACACGCATGTGCACGCACACGTACAACGTACAAAATACTAAGGGAAATTGCTAGGGATAATGACAGTGTACTGGAAAGACTGGAAACAGAACGCAAGCGCACAGCTGGAAGTTGAAAAGACACAAGTCACATCTATTTTAGGAAGTATTTCCTCAGCCTTAGAGTGGTCAGGAAGTGGAACATCGACAATGGTAACATAAGAACATAAGAACATAAGAAAGGAGGAACACTGCAGGAGGCCTGCTGGCCCATACTAGGCAGGTCCTTAACAATTCATCCCACTAACAAAACATTTGCCCAACCCAATTTTCAATGCCACCCAAGAAATAAGCTCTGATGTGAAAGTCCCACTCAAATCCAACCCCTCCCACTCATGTACTTATCCAACCTAGATTTGAAACTACCCAAAGTCCTAGCCTCAATAACCCAACTAGGTAGACTGTTCCACTCATCAACTACCCTATTTCCAAACCAATACTTTCCTATGTCCTTTCTAAATCTAAACTTATCTAATTTAAATCCATTACTGCGGGTTCTCTCTTGGAGAGACATCCTCAAGACCTTATTAATATCCCCTTTATTAATACCTATCTTCCACTTATACACTTCGATCAGGTCTCCCCTCATTCTTCGTCTAACAAGTGAATGTAACTTAAGAGTCTTCAATCTTTCTTCATAAGGAAGATTTCTAATGCTATGTATTAATTTAGTCATCCTATGCTGAATGTTTTCTAACGAATTTGTGTCCATTTTGTAATACGGAGACCAGAACTGAGCTGCATAATCTAGGTGAGGCCTTACTAATGATGTATAAAGCTGCAGTATGACCTCTGGACTTCTGTTGCATACACTTCTTGATATAAATCCCAGTAATCTATTTGCCTTATTACGTACGCTTAGGCATTGCTGTCTTGGTTTAAGGTTGCTGCTTACCATAACCCCCAAGTCCTTTTCGCAATCTGTATGGCTAAGTTCTACATCATTTAACTTATAAGTACTAGGGTTATGGGCACTCCCAAGCTTCAGAACGTTGCATTTATCTACATTGAACTGCATCTGCCACTTTTCTGACCAAGAATAGAGTTTGTTTAAATCCTCCTGAAGTTCCATAATATCTACGTTTGAATCAATTATCCTACCTATCTTTGTGCCATCGGCGAATTTGCTCATATCACTAGTAATTCCCTCATCAAGATCATTGATATATATTATAAACAACAACGGGCCCAAGACTGATCCCTGTGGAACGCCACTTGTACAGATCCCCACTCGGATTTAACCCCATTTATGGACACACTCTGCTTCCTGTCAGTGAGCCATGACTCGATCCACGAGAGCACTTTTCCCCCAATGCCATGAGCTGCCACTTTCTTTAACAGTCTATGGTGCGGAACTCTATCAAAAGCCTTACTAAAATCTAAGTAAATAATATCAAATTCTTTATTGTGGTCAACAGCCTCAAAAGCTTTACTGAAGAAAGTTAATAAATTAGTTAGACAAGACCGGCCTCTTGTGAATCCATGCTGAGTATCATTAATCAAGCTATGCTTATCGAGATGGCTTCTTATAATCTCAGCTATAATTGACTCTAGTAATTTGCCTACAATTGAGGTCAGGCTTATTGGGCGGTAATTTGACGGTAACGACTTGTCCCCTGTTTTAAAAATAGGAATTACATTAGCCATCTTCCACATATCAGACACTACACCTGTTTGAAGAGATAAATTAAAAATATTAGGATAAATTCATAGCTTCAAGAAGAGGTACGATAAAGCTCTCTAAACTATCGAAGACGCTGGTCCGGGAGCCAAGACTACGCCTGCAACCACATATATGCAAGAAAGCCACGGAACGGGTGGAGAGTGAACTCATGGCCTGAAGTTTGGCGACCCACTTATCATGGGTTCAACCTCCATCCGTTCTGTGGTTTGCAATCATATTATGATTCCGTGAGACGTATAGGTATGTATTTACGTGATTATAACGAAACACCCAGCCGCCTCGCTGCGAGGAGAGAAACTGAAGCATTAAATAAGGGATTGTAAAAATCTATCTGTACTCACCTAGTTGAATTTGCAGGGTTCCAGGCACGGCTCCCTACCCTCCCTCCGGTTTTGATGACTCCTGACCTCCAGAGACCTAATCATACCTGCTCTTAAAACTGAGTACCACAGAAGAATGAAACTTATGACTACGTTTCGGTCCGACTTCGATCATTAACTATTCAGACAAAAGCGCGAACGGAA
This sequence comes from Cherax quadricarinatus, assembly GCF_038502225.1. NCBI lineage: Eukaryota > Metazoa > Arthropoda > Malacostraca > Decapoda > Parastacidae > Cherax > Cherax quadricarinatus. Next base: position 16,231,420 of record NC_091347.1, on the reverse strand, counting down.
GGGAACCAGTATATATACGAGAGGGGGGCGGGGGGCTGGGAGAACGAGAGGAGGTAGTGGCAGAGGTAGTGGTAGTAATGGCAGAGGTAGTGGTAGTAGTGGCAGAGGTAGTGGTAGTAGTGGCAGAGGTAGTGGTAGTAGTGGTAGAGGTAATGGTAGTAGTGGTAGAGGTAATGGTAGTAGTGGTAGAGGTAATGGTAGTAGTGGTAGAGGTAATGGTAGTAGTGGTAGAGGAACTGGTAATAGTGGTAGAAGTACTGGTAATAGTGGTAGAGGTACTGGTAATTGTGGTAGAGGTACTGGTAATAGTGGTAGAGGTACTGGTAATAGTGGTAGAGGTACTGGTAATAGTGGTAGAGGTACTGGTAATAGTGGTAGAGGTACTGGTAATAGTGGTAGAGGTACTGGTAGTAGTGGTAGAGGTAATGGTAGTAGTGGTAGAGGTAATGGTAATAGTGGTAGAGGTACTGGTAATAGTGGTAGAGGTAATGGTAGTAGTGGTAGAGGTAATGGTAATAGTGGTAGAGGTAATGGTAGTAGTGGTAGAGGTAATGGTAATAGTGGTAGAGGTAATGGTAATAGTGGTAGAGGTAGAGGTAATGGTAATAGTGGTAGAGGTAGAGGTAATGGTAATAGTGGTAGAGGTAGAGGTAATGGTAATAGTGGTAGAGGTAGAGGTGATGGTAATAGTGGTAGAGGTAATGGTAATAGTGGTAGAGGTAATGGTAATAGTGGTAGAGGTAATGGTAATAGTGGTAGAGGTAATGGTAATAGTGGTAGAGGTAATGGTAATAGTGGTAGAGGTAGAGGTAATGGTAATAGTGGTAGAGGTAGAGGTAATGGTAGTAGTGATAGAGGTAGAGGTGATGGTAATAGTGGTAGAGGTAGAGGTAATGGTAATAGTGGTAGAGGTAATGGTAATAGTGGTAGAGGTAATGGTAATAGTGGTAGAGGTAATGGTAATAGTGGTAGAGGTAATGGTAATAGTGGTAGAGGTAATGGTAATAGTGGTAGAGGTAATGGTAATAGTGGTAGAGGTAGAGGTAATGGTAATAGTGGTAGAGGTAGAGGTAATGGTAGTAGTGGTAGAGGTAGAGGTGATGGTAATAGTGGTAGAGGTAGAGGTGATGGTAATAGTGGTAGAGGTAGAGGTAATGGTAATAGTGGTAGAGGTAGAGGTAATGGTAATAGTGGTAGAGGTAGAGGTAATGGTAATAGTGGTAGAGGTAGAGGTAATGGTAATAGTGGTAGAGGTAATGGTAGTAGTGGTAGAGGTAATGGTAATAGTGGTAGAGGTAATGGTAGTAGTGGTAGAGGTAATGGTAATAGTGGTAGAGGTAATGGTAGTAGGGTGAGACTTCCTGTAGCTCGTCAACGTCTTAGCTGTGATCTATGTCCAATGATTTGCTCCTCGCATCTGAAACAGCCTTTGTCCTCCTCTCTAATTATGTAAGCATTTGGTATGCCTTGATCATGTTCCCCCCTCGCTTTCTTTTCGATTATTGCTAGCTTGTCTTCTTTAACTCAGTCCTCGTAATCTGATCTTCTCAATTAGAGCACTAATCTTGCTGCAAACCTTTGGATCTTTAGCTTCTATACGTTTCTGATCAGAAGCGGGAGTCATGCTGCCATCGCATTCTCCAGCATGTGCCAAACATGTGTTTTGTATAGTGTGTGGGGAGGAGGGAGGAGGGGACGAGGTACGACGAGGGTGGAGGTGATAATAGTATGAAGATGAGGGAAGTGTTATTTCAGAAAAAAACTTAGACGAGAAAAGTGGAGATGATAGACGATGATGGTGTAAAGTGGGAGGGAAGGAAGGAACGATAGAACGAAGAAAATGAAGCTGGAAGCTGAGAAAGTAAGGGGGAGATAAGGAAGATGGAGAGGAGGAAGAAGTGATAGGATGATTGAGGAGGGAAATGATAAATTGGGAGGGGAAGGGGGAGGATGAGAGGAAGGAGGAGGTGTGGAAGAGCAGGTGAGGTAAAAGATGGAGAGAAAAAGGAGGAGGAGGAGGAGTGGGAGAGAGGGGAGGGGAGGGGAGGGGAGGGGAGGGGAGGAGGGGATAGGAAGGGAGGCCTTAACTGTAATTCACACCTCAGAGCTCGTAAATACTGCGGGAAATTGCTCTGCGAATGAATTGGCGGAGGTAAAATCTCGTTTACCTTGACCGTCGTGCTCGTCCTTCGAGGCTTGGCAGACAGGCAAGCAGACAGGTGGCAGGCAGCTGCTAGGGAGACTGGCAGCTGCTGGGCACCTGGCTCTCAGTACCTCAACAGGCGGGCAGGTATGCAAGCAGACAGCTGAGAGGGAAGCTTAGAAAGGCAGGCAGGCAGGCAGCTGAAGAAGGCGAGGCAGGTAGGGAGGCAGGTAGATAGGCAGGCAGTGGAGGAAGTTTACAGAGGAAGGCAGGATAGCTGAGAGGAATGTTTACAAGCTGGCAGAGAGACACGGGGAGACAGACAGGTATATTAGACGATAAACTCTAAGATAACCATAGACAAACAAGAACACAGGTACCAGCTCAATGGGACAACATAAGTACTAGCTCACTGGGACAACATAGGTACCAGCTCACTGAGATAACATAGGTACCAGCTCACTGGGACAACATAGGTACCAGCTCACTGGGACAACATAGGTACCAGCTCACTGGGACAACATAGGTACCAGCTCACTGAGATAACATAGGTACCAGCTCACTGGGACAACATAGGTACCAGCTCACTGAGATAACATAGGTACCAGCTCACTGGGACAACATAGGTACCAGCTCACTGGGACAACATAGGTACCAGCTCACTGGGACAACATAGGTACCAGCTCACTGGGACAACATAGGTACCAGCTCACTGGGACAACATAGGTACCAGCTCACTGAGATAACATAGGTACCAGCTCACTGGGACAACATAGGTACCAGCTCACTGAGATAACATAGGTACCAGCTCACTGGGACAACATAGGTACCAGCTCACTGGGCCAACATAGGTACCAGCTCACTGGGACAACATAGGTACCAGCTCACTGAGATAACATAGGTACCAGCTCACTGGGACAACATAGGTACCAGCTCACTGGGACAACATAGGTACCAGCTCACTGGGACAACATAGGTACCAGCTCACTGAGATAACATAGGTACCAGCTCACTGAGATAACATAGGTACCAGCTCACTGGGACAACATACGTACCAGCTCACTGGAACAACATAGGTACCAGCTCACTGGGACAACATACGTACCAGCTCACTGGAATGACTACAAATCAAACACGAGAAAATGACAGACACTGTGAATATTTTTATAAGTATAATTAACACACTGAAAAGTTTTTTTTTTTTTTTTTTTTGGGGGAGGGGGGATCCAGATCACCTTCATGGAAGCATAAGCGACACGAAGATTTTACTATTACCAATGAATAAAGTAAAATACATTTTTTCAATATTTTTTCAACAACAAAAAAATATTATCACAAAGTTAGCAATATCACGTAAGATGTCTGTACATGTTGACTCGCCGGGAGAAACTCTTATTAAGCTTAGGTTTTTATATATATTTCTGGAAATACATAAAAATTGTCTTTCTATAAGAATATAAACGAAGAAAAGCACTAAGGTAGGCCCCATGGCTCATGCTAGGCAGGTTATACAAAGCAGGAAGATATTGGATTTAAAAAGCACTTGACTGCCACTCACCGCTTTTGATAATAAGTTAATAACACTCGTGCATAAACTAAAAAATTAAAGAGCCAAAACACCAATTACACAATTAAAAACGTTAAATTAAATCGTCAGTGTAAAAAGACCCCCCAAAAATTCACCGAGGTCTCTGTAGGCACCAGGGTAATTATAAAAAAAAATCACGACAGAGGCCGAAAAGCAGAAGTTGTAGGCAAGCATTTCTAATATGCTTCACAGTCAGCTGAACACCACGATTTGCATGTTACCTGACCAGACCCATCCATCCCTAGGATATATGAATGCATATAGCTCATTGTGACCTAGGCAGTTTTTAGGTCTACTAACCAGACAGGTCCTACTCTCTAGGCAGGTAACACCTGTACTTTGTGTTATACGAGGCATGTAACTGAAGAAGGAAAAACGCACACCTCTGGAACTTCCTCGTTGTATAAAACGAGTCGACCATGGAATGAGTGACCTCTGACCTTACTGGGATCCAGGAGGTGGTGGGCAGCTGTGTATTAATTGGTCATTAGAGATCAATATGGGGCTAGGGTGAGGAAAAACGCTGCCAGGAGATACTTGTTTACCACCTGCCTGCCAATAACTTCTTCACTTTACTGTCCTTGGTGTAATGGTATCGAATTGGGTGAAGTAAGAACAACAGCAGGCGCAGCAGGTGGAAGACACTGAGAGGAAGGTGAAGGAGCAACAGGAGGAGGAGAATGAAGTGGAGGAAGATGCAAGAGAGGAAGTGAAGAGGACGAAGATTATGAAAAGGAAGTGGCTCAGGACTAGGACAAGGGAGATGTGAAAAATCAGGAGAAGCAACAGGAAGATAAGGAATACAAAGACAAGAAAGACCTTAAATATGAGGAGGAGGATCAGGAATAGCAGGAATAGGAAAATCTCAAAGGATTAGTAGTAGCAGAAAGAGAAAGACGAGAAGAAAATATAGAGTGAGAGGAAAGAGACAAGACGAAAGAGGGAGAGGCAAATAATAACGATGAAATATAATCGTGCTAGTAAGATTAAAAAAAAAAAACTCAGAAGGAAACGAGATTAAAAAAAACGAGACGAATTAACCCAGCTTCCCCCAAGGCCCAATTTAGGTTCATAACTTAGGATGACTCTCAGGCGTGACTTACTGCCAGCCCTAGTTCCTAATTACCCATTATTACCACGATCAGCCCCATTATTTGCATACATTGATGCGGACCCCAATAGCAGGTATTATACAAATAAAAAGAGTGAAGTAGCCTATAAGGCAGGAGTTGTCTTCCTCTGGTGTTATCAAATAGCTTTTATTGTCTTTATCTCCAGCAAATGGATAATTAGTGCGTCTTGGGTAAAACATGAGTGTCATGGAATGGGAAGTAATGGAGGCGTAGAGGCTTAAGTGGGTTGGAGTGGACGGCGAGTTCGGTTTGGTGGACACCTGCAGTGCAGTAGGTATCGGTTGTCAAAGGCACTTGACGATAGACACTTGGCCTGTGTGTACTAGTTTGTGAGTGCGAGTGTGTGGGGAGGGGGGGGGTCAGTATATGTGTATGGGGGGGGACCTTATAAAAGAAAGTCTGAAATCACATAGAAAGCTACAACCGTGAAGCTAGCTTTGTCAATCTTTCTTTTCCACCGGTTCTCTCATTCTGTCCAAGTCTCTGGTTTGGTTTGTATCACCGGCTTCGCCCTCTCTCCTGCCCTTCTCATTCTATCTTCTATCTCACTGTGTTTCTCTTGTTCTTTCCTTCCTGTCTTCTCGCACCTGCATTTCTCGTAACAGAACACTGACATACATTTCATCCCTTATCAGTAAGACCCAACAAGCAGTTAATTATATTTTTATTGAAGCTTTTCACCCACCTGGAACCGTATAAAAAAAAAAAATTGCTGAAGTCATATAACAATGGTTATAAATGACAATAATTTTTAAAGGGGTGGACCGGTAAGCCAGCGGAAGGCCTCGGTCAGATGACCAAAAGCTCCAAAGGCGGGTCATCATCTGACTAAGACCCGCGTCAGGGAACATTTGTCCTGTTTCCTGACGAACCTTACCTAACCTAACCCTGGAACCGTATCAATTGATAAGGCATTAATAAAGTTCTTGGAGGGCGAAACGCATACTGCGACTTATTAACATACCTGTCAGTATATAATACCACAGATATACGTTTCACCTCCTTGTATAGCGTAAGATACAACACTGCTGTTTGATACGCTTATGAAGAAGACTGAAGGTTCACTTAGCACACTACCTCAGTAATTTTCTGCGTAGCGCCATGATTCACTCAGAGCCAATTTACCGCTGGAATTACTCTATATAAAGTACAATTTAGAGCCAGCGAGCATTTATTAAGTAATAATTCAGCTCAAGAATTATCCAAATAATGATTTAGCCCAAGAAAGCAATTAGTAAGCGATAGTTTAAAGCAAGAACTCAAATATACAACAGGTTAGCGTCAAGAATCGCTTAAATCGTCAATAATTTAGCGTCAACGAATTATAACTCTCGTCCAGCACACCCGCACGCATGCATTCACGTACGCATGCATGTAAGCACTCATGTACACATACATGCATGCACACAAAACACACACACACACACACAGGGATGTTAACAAGTATTTCTTCAATCACAAAGTTATCAAGAAGTGGAACAGTCTGGAGACTGATGTAGTGGAGGCAGGATCCATACATAGCTTTAAGAAGAGGTATGATAAAGCTCTAGGAGCAGGGAGTGGACTTAGTAGCGATCAGCGAAGAGGTGAGGCCATTAGCTGTGAATCTACCCCTACAACCGCAAATAGGTGAGTACACACACACACACACACACACACACACACACACACACACACACACACACACGTGTTTGTGTCAGTCGAGTTCTAAGCTCTTCTACTTTCACCTGTGGATGATACTGGTATAGCCACTTTCCAACCACTACATCGCCACATTTTCAACCACAAATGCATAAGTCAAATTTAATGCAACTTTTGGCTCCTTCACAAAATTATCGAAGTACTATATACATCTGGCGCCAATCAACTGCATGACCTAGAAACATTTGGCGCGTAAAAAAAAAAAAAATCCACTACATAACACACTTGGCGCTGAAAGTTCGATCTTTAAACCAAAATTTACGCGGGAAGTGTCAAGTCACGTTCGGGTAATTAGCCTAACGAGCGTATTGTATCCGGTTAATTGCTTGTGATTGGTCAGCGAGCCGATGACACTAGCCAATGAGCGGCCGGAGATTAATTATCCTTTTCCTGATAACAAGCATCTTCCAGCTCGGGTGACACCTGCTAACTAGCTTGTTCCCTCGTTAGCGACCAACCCCGTCAGAGGACAATGATGTTTCGTTGTATCCCAGGAAAAGCTACAATTAACGAATAAAAAATATAACGATAATGAAGTTAAAAACCAAACTGCCCAACTTACATTTTTAAACGAAATAAATTGGTTTTCTTGATGTTAGTCAACTTTTGTTTTGAAAAGAAAAAAAAATGAAGCAGATTTGCATAGCTGACTAAACTAGCACCAAACGAGCCTGGCCCATAGCCGGGCCCCGGAGTAGAAAGACTCTGAAAACTCATCATAGGTATATCAAAACTTGGGAGCAGAAAACAGAAGGCTGGCGAGGCATTTTATGGAATATTCAGAAGACTAAATTTTTATATATCGAGATATATAAAAATAAATAAGGAAAACGAGAGGAGTGTCCCCCAGTATCAGTAATGAGACCCATATTATTCAACATACACAGAAGCTACCTATGAGTGCTTGTCCCGAGCCTCCACCAATCTGCGTTGCATAACCCCACATACGTTTATCACTTTATAAAAATACGATTATGTTTTGTTTAACGACAATGTGAATGCACTGAGAATAATGCAAACTAGGGAGACGACAACAAAGCTACAATGAGAGGGCAAGGGTGGTTGCACAGGTGGTTGGTGGAGTAAGGTCACGTAAATCAGGGAAAAGAAAAAAAAATACCCGAGACGAAGTACTCTCTAGGAGGAAAGAAAGCCAAAACGATGAAAATAAACCTGAGAGTTAACAAGACACGGAATTTTTTTCAGAGTATATACTTCTGCACTTGCACCTGTCAGGCCACGGGTTCGGTTCCAGTGCTCCTTACACAGGTTGTTACTTTCACGAAATGGTGGGATTTATATTGCCTCATACTGAGCGTATCACTAGAGGTAGTGTATACGAAGCTAGACAACTAAAGAGCTGCTTTTATCGACCTAAACAAAGAATCGTCTAGGAAACTGCACAAGATACATGCAACGTACACAGCCCCAGCATGTAGCCCCGCACTTGCTCACGTACAGAATTTAAAAAGTAATAAAAAAAAAAAGCCCAAAATTCGCAACTAGATTAATGCCGTAGTTAAGGGATTTGAACTACGAAGAGACACCGAAGAAACTGAGTAACGACCTTGGAAAAGAGGGCCAGGGAATAACACGGATAAAGCTTAAAAAAAATACTTAGAGAATTCGATGAAATGTCATAGAGACAGACTATTTGATCTGCAGAGATATGTGGTAAAAAAAATATGGTAAAAGAAATAATAGAGATGAACCACGGGGAGATTAGGAATTACTCTTTAGCCTTCAGGGTACTAAGACAGTGTAATATGCTGAATGAGGAAAGGATGGAAGAAAAATTTCCCAGACAGTTCCAGGACAAGGTATAAAAAGTATCAAGCAACTCTGGGTGACATATGTTAAGAGGCGAGGACATTAGTGTATATATATATATATATATATATATATATATATATATATATATATATATATATATATATATATATATATATATATATATATACAGGGAGGTACCACCTCTAGAACTGTCCTAGGGACCCTCATCCTCTTGTCATAAAGTGGAAGACGGTGTATTTTCGGCCTTTCCTTGCCTCCCCAAACCTTCGTACAGTTGATATAAAATATTTAGACAATCAAAATTATGATATAGTCGAACGGAAGCACCATTATAAATATATGTTAATCAACCTTTTCCTTAAACACAGTCCTCATTAAGGTGATTTATGATGATCATTAACAACCTTCCATTTACCTCATTGCAAATTTTACGAGGGTGGTTTGTAAACAATATCAGCACCAATCATATCTATCAGCCCAGTCATGACGACCCATTCCAGACAAGATGAAATAGGCCTATTATCTCTAGCACAGAAATGTTTATTGATATTTCTTTTTTTTTCCTCTCATATTTTGCCATTATCGTCGTAACGAGGTGGATAATGTAGGGAGTAGGGAAAAGGGATCTCAGGGATGATGTAGAGGGAGGAGGGATTTATCCATCGGCGCGATTATCAGGTGGGGAGTTTTGAAGAATTCAGTTATAGCTGAATTCTGGGCAATTTCCAGATTTAATTATCCACATTTGGGGTGGATAATTAATATGATGCATCCACCAGGCCAGTGTGCTGACGGGATTTCTGTATTAAAGTGGATTGAGGAACAGTTGGGGTTACTCTACAACGAAATATTTTGTACAGTGACTTGCAGTGTAAGGATACTGTATCAGGGAACGGAGCGGGGTTAGAACCCATGGCAAGCCAGTGCCAAAATTAATGGGCCAGTGCTTGATCCATTCTGCCATGCCCACCTAATAAAATTCATCACCCTAGCTTTAGTTTTATACACCATAGGTAAGTCACCATGGTTCCCACTGTGACCACAAGTGCAGGTCACAGTGCAAAGCTCACTGGCCTGCTAGTTTTAAGAATGGCTTGTCATGGATTCAAAACCCGTTTCGTGATTTGTCTGCAATCTTGTTAAGATTACGTCAGACTTAAGAGCTCTAGTTCGACCCCCCCCCCTCCGTATTCCTTACGAGTGGGACACTGACTAGACTGTGGGAGTACCACGAGTCCCTTTTAATTTCATAAGAAATAATTTACAGTATGATGATGAATAAAACACGACGAGTAACCAGGGAAAAAAATAGGAATATGCAAAACACTGACAGGAAAATTTTAATTTTAATGCTAGGTAGAGTTCTACCAACTGTCATTTAGGTACAACACACAAGTCGGAAACGAGGAAACTGCTCAGAGAAACAGCTTGGACTCTAACAACCTAATTAAAGGTCACTGAAATATTTGGTAGCAACAGACGTACTCCATAACAAAGTGACAGGGAGGGGAAGGAGGTGCGGGGGAGAAATAAAACACTGAAATCACCCAATTACAAGCCACAGAACTATAAACGAGCGAATTATCCAATTATCCAACTCCACGGGAACCAGAACAGCCAAACTACCTGATTATAAACCTTGGTAGCATAAACCAATCAAACCACCCAATCACAACGTACTAAAAATTTTGACAACCGAATAAACTAGATGTAATGTATAACGAACGACTGACACACCCCGCTTCCTCTCCCATGTATGGTAATTACGGCAATTGTAAACAGTCTCTTGTTTTTATATGGAAGGACCTTCAGTTGTTTTATCAAACGAAGCCAAACCTTGGTTCGTGTGCCGAATTCGACTCGTTTGCTCATTAAATGCGACTCAGTGAGACAACAGCTAAAAGGGAATGCCCAGACGCTTCTCAGCCGACTGAATGAACGGACAAAATGCATGCAACTCACGGGCGAGGGCTTGGCTACGTTATGTCTACAGAGGTGACAGGATGGCTCAAGATTTACGGCGGCATTACGAGAAGTTTGGCATGGCTATCATCAGCCTGCTAGACTAACAGGCTCAACAGGGAAGTAGAGTAAGTCAAAGATGACATGATAGCAGGCTCGAGGTGACAGGTTAAGTGGATTAAGATAACAGAATAAGAGGATCAAGATGACAGGATACCAGGTTCAAGTGGCAAGATAGCAAGTAAAAATACCATGCTACATATTTGTGACAACATAAGCTGAACTATCATTGAACTGTATCAAGTTTATAATGCAGAACATGACTATGATATAGAAAAACTTTAACATAGCATAATTATGATACAATAAAAGAACCTTATTAATAATACGAATAAATGTAGACTCTTTTCCATATTGAGAAAGCAACAAGAATAAAATAAAAAAAAAAAGCCAAAACTTCATTCAGAAATATATATTTACACTATTAATGAAGACTTTTTTTTTTTTTTGAGAAAATGCAAATACTACAAAATTTTATTGGAAACTTTTCCAGTAATATGTCCTAATGTTTACATTTTGTGTCAGTTTTTATACTAATGAGGATTAACTTGCACAAGAGATGGCGCTCGAATCCTGACGGACCAGTCTGAGAAGTATTAGGTATTCCCGAAGGGGAAAAGGGTACTTAATTACTTAAAGGTACCTAATTATTTAAGAGCACCTAATTATTAAGGGTACCTAATTACCTAGTTAATGGTACCTAATTAACGGTACCACTAAGGGAAACCCTTAATTGGTTCACACTTTTTTTCTTTCAGGGTTTTCGTTTAGAACATAACGCCTCTAGTCCAATTTTCCACAATGGTGAACTGTAACCGAAGATTCACAAAGCTGTTGGTACGTGCAGGTGATGCCCAATACTCAGTTTTACATAGACCATTCCCTATTCTGGTTTTCATGAGATAACTTGAGAAAGCCTCATCTGATCAGCTTCAGACACTAGTGCATCATGCTTTATAAGAAAACTGGGATTGTTACTGGAGTGCGCAGGTGCCAATTCGCTAATTTTGGGCTTTAAGATGGCATATTTTCTTCGTGAAATCACTGACATGTGTACTTCCCCTGAACTTCAGTCTTTCATAGAATCTTACGAAAAGGATAACTTTTGGGTTTAAGCTGTGGAGGTATAAATTTGTCAATTTGCTAACAGATAACACACTTAGAATTTTCCAATTTGCTAACAGTTAATACACTTAGAATTTGCCAAACTGCTAACACTTAATAAAACTCAGAATTAGGGATTCTGTGTGATAGCTGGAGAATGCTTCTTCCGGTCGACTTCAAACTCTTAGCGCTGCTGTTTTTTCCTCAAAGGAAGCGTCACATTGATTATGTGTGACGTAAGTTTTAATGTGGCAATTTTATTAAATTGGTTTGCGTGAAATAAGTGGTGAATGCTTCTTCTGATTGATTTTATATATTCTGAGCTGGTTTATCATATTCAGTTTTAGGTTTAAATTGGTTTGGGGCGGCGTAGGGGCCAATTTGCTATTTTAACGAAAAAAATAGGAAATAATTGTCCATACGATAACCTGTGAATGCCTCTTCTTATTGGCTTCAAATGACTGCATAAATGACTGTATCAATGAGTCAATCACTGCATCAACGACTGTATCAGTGACTGCATCAACGACTGTATTAATGATTTCATCAATGACTGCGTAAATGACTTCATCAACAACTGCATCAATGATTTCAATCTTTTCATCAATGACTTCATCATTCACTTATCAATGTTTTCATCAATGGCTTCCAGAAAAAACTGACGTTAATTGTTTTCAGTTGAGGTTTCTCCTCTGATTTCTTCCTACTGTGTCTGTCATTCTCTTCACTTTCCAAAAATGTTTTCGCTATCGCGTCAATTTTTAAGAGACTGAAAGAGATGCTTAATACGATACTTTAAGTCAGTGAATAATGTTAGAGATATGAAAATTAGTCTATTGTCTCACAATTCTCTGTCTTTCTCTCTCACACACAAATACATCTCCCCTTTCTTCTCATCATCTCTATCTCCTTCATTTTCTCCTCTTTACCTTTCCCATCTCTCTTCGCCACCATCTCAATTTGTCATTTCTCTTCCCCCTCCCTCCCTCTCTCTCTCTCTCTCTCTCTCTCTCTCTCTCTCTCTCTCTCTCTCGATACCCTCCCTCTTCCCCTCTCACATTCCCCCCCTCCCCGGAAAAGCCGTTACAAGCCTTGACAATTGGAAATGGGAATCGACTTTATCGCGCGCACGTGTACACCGCAGGGGGAGTGTAGAAGGTGCTGAGGGGAAGGGAAAGGGGGCTGAGGGGAGATGAGAGGGGGGCTAAGAGATGATGAGAGGAGGCTAAGGGGAGTTGAGAGGGGGGCTGAGAGGAGGTCAGAGATGGAGTACTGGTGGATAAGATGTCTTGCGGTTCATTTGACGACTTTATAATATATATATATATATATATATATATATATATATATATATATATATATATATATATATATATATATATATATATATATATATATATGAAGATTTCTGCTGTTAATAAGCGCAATAAAAGAAATCGCTCATTACGTTTTTATTTTGTTACAGAGAAGAGGAAGAGGAGAAGGAGAGAGGGGAGGGAGAGGGAGTGAAGGAGTATGGTGTATAGAGAACCAATTAATAAATTAATTAGCACTGTGATCAAAGTTCGAAAGGCTTGGAACGCAAAGTTCCTGTGTTAAGTTCAGCCTTTGCGCTGCAGCGCAGGAACTCCACCTGTCTCCCACCTCACGAAAGGATTTAACTCCAAAGAACATCCTTCAAAGACTATCTTGGGATCCCCCTGCAAATCTTTATATATTTTTTTCTATATTACGCGAGAAAGGAGCAGTAAATTGCCTTAAGATCACAGGCCTTTAAAAAAGAAAGCTAGAGCGAGAGAGACCTTACGAAGCCGCGGACAATGGTAAACCAATTGGTCTCATTTTGTGGGCTGGGAATTTGAATGTGGGTCGCCGGCAGGGATGGAGGCCAGAGGGGAGAGACTGCGGTGAATGCGTGTCTCGTGCTGCCTGCAGGAAGCCACTATTGAGCCACTACCGACCCCGAGGTCCTGGCGATTGTTCCACCAACCTATTTGTTCCTGCCGTGCATTCCTGCGCCCGCGAAGAAAGAACTAAAAATGGCGAGAAGAATGGGAAATTGAAGGAGAGGGGAAGGGACGGCGCACACGGTGAAAGAAAACGGGGCGCGCAGGAAGTAGTTGGCCTAACACATAGTAAACAAAGAGGAACATGGCGGCGGTAGAGCGCATGGATGAGATAATGCGGAAACACGTGCTCTACCCAGGGGGACGAGGAGGGAAATAGAAGAGGTGGTGGAGCGGGTGCGGAAGAGGAAGGAGAGCAGCGGGAGGGGTAAAGAGGATAAAGCGAACAAAGGGCCGTCAAAATACTGTGCCAGAGCCAGTGACAGCTTAACTACCTGACACCTCCAGGAGGCCACGGGGACGAAGGCAACGCTGGAGGTACTGTACAAGTACCTCCAGCTTTCACTTCTCCACCTTACCTAGGTCCATGGGGCATACACAGACAGGCAACTTTA
>NC_091347.1:16212474-16214974 GCF_038502225.1 Cherax quadricarinatus | reverse complement strand
TCTTCCTAACTTTCAGTCTCGTGGAAATAAAATGCAGGAAAATGGCCAGAGTTCATTTTTATGACACCGTAAAAGGCCGAATTGAAAGCACTTACCTCATGAAACTAATAAAAACATGGGGTAAATACCAGGAAAGTTTGTAATGGGGGAAGATCCAGCCAAAGGAAGCTTGTAATGGGGGAACTAACAGGGGTTGAGAAGTCTCGAATCGGGAAAGTTCAAGGAGAGAGAGAATTTGTAAATGAGAAGAAATCAGACATGGGAAGGAAAGTTGGTAGTAGGTGGAACTGCAGTCATGGTAACGTTATGTTTGTAATGGGTGGAACTGTAGGCATGTAAAAAAGTTTGTAATGAATGAAACTTCATGGATGGTTAAGAAAGTGTGTAATGGGCGGAACTTCAAGTATAGATAGGAAACCTTGTAATGTGTGGAACTTCAGGCACATAAAGGAAAGTTTGTAATGGGTGGAACTTCAGATAAAAATATTAGCCTTCTCAAAAGAAATCAAACAGCCTTAGGAACAGCCCAAATAAAAAATGAAGCTTACTTTTAGCTAGTCGATTAATAATCAGTTATGGGTAGAAAACTAAGAGACGGTGTACATACTATAACAATGCTGTTATACTTCCATTATACTGTTATTATTGGTCTATTATATTGCAATTAGAGATATATTACACTGCTATTAGTCTGTTATTATCACATATCCTCTTGTTGTAATTACACCTACAAAACTATCACACCTTTAACACTAACGACCACTGTCCCCAGGCAAATAAAGTCACCCTCTATATAATAAGAGACCAAGATAACGGCCTCATAACTTGGCTCGTTAACAATAACACAATGCGAATCACACTTCACACCTGCCTTATGGCAGATAAAACCCACGTAAACTGCCAATAAAACCTTATTATAACAATCGTTCCAAGAAACGACCAGTCAAAACCAGCCTTTATAGGCTTAAACAGATTTTAAGTTCAAGAAAACCTATTAACCTTGAAACTGGCATGAAATAGTGAGGACGAAATTGGGATCACCAAGTTTAGCCTCGTTTTCTCCCTTCCCTTGTCTTCCGGGCAAAGCAAATACCGCGATGGATTTTTTAAGTGATCGAAGCAGTCGTCGTGGGTTCACTAGCTGAGTGCTTTTCACTACTCTTCAGAGGGATGCTCCTCTACGCTTGTCATCTTAGAACTCCAAGATTACCTTTCACCAAGACTGATGTCTCCACGAGTGTAATTCATCTCTGTATTCGAATGATGAAGCATTCAACGTGGGCGAAATGTTGCGTCAATAGAGATTCCCTAGTGTGGCAAGTGTAATACTGAACTTGTCGGTACTGTATAGAATTTATAGTACGAAACTTATTAAGAAGGCAAATGGCCGCCGACAACCTGAGGGAAACGGGCACAAATGCTTCCACTTAAGACACCTTCATTGAAGACGTTTCGGTCCTTGGACGTTGATTATGTTTACAATGCAGCTGTGTTTACTCCCTTCAATGGTAGGACGGCTCTACCGCGGTTCGATACCCCGTCCCTTAGTTTCTTGCACTTTCATTCATAAAGAATTCCTCACAACACAGTAATGAACATTTCTGTTACGCCACTTTTTTATTTTGCTCCAGAATAAACCGTGGTGACCTGACCTATCCTAACATGGATGAAATTTACCTGAAATAATGTTGCTTCAGGTCACGGACCGGGTCACAGGGGTGTTGACCTCCGAAACCCCATCCAGGTATACTCCAATGATTTGATGCTGCCGACTTTGTGGCTCCTAATCCAAGGAACTGGACGTATACTCCATTTCTTTGGCTCCAACTCTACACTCCCATTTCTCTAGGTTTGATCCCAACGGGTTTAGGGCTTCCTCGCTAATTATACAAATTCAGCTGACCCCAAAACTGGGTTGTACTTGGTACTCAACATCATTATTATAAAGAAACCTCCTTTGAGGGATGCTCAACTATAGGTCGTACTGAAACAGGTGGTTGCGAGGGTCGTTCACAAGATGACCACGAAGGAGTATAGTTCACGACTTATTCAGGGTAGTTCAAGAACTTAGGTCATTAGCGTGAATATGTAAGATCATTACGTTAATAGAGAAGCGCTAAACTCGTGGGGAAAGGGGTCACTCAGGTCCTAGGGAATAGGAGGTAATAAGGATCGATCCAGGGAAGGAAAGTGCCCTTCAGAATCAGGAAAGAATGCTAAAAAATCTTATTTGATTATATTTTTTTAATTTAGTAAAGCGTGGTACACGCACACACAAACAGGACACAGGAGCTGTGAATCAACCCATGCAACCACATATAGGCGAGGACACACCCCCACACA
This sequence comes from Cherax quadricarinatus, assembly GCF_038502225.1. Taxonomy (NCBI): domain Eukaryota; kingdom Metazoa; phylum Arthropoda; class Malacostraca; order Decapoda; family Parastacidae; genus Cherax; species Cherax quadricarinatus. Next base: position 16,212,631 of record NC_091347.1, on the reverse strand, counting down.
CAACATGCACACGGAGTGTGCTCACAGAGCCTGTGTATACACAAACATGCACGCACACACAAACACACACACACAAACGTATACGCAAAACATACAGGCAAAAATTTTAAATCCGTATTAAAAAGCGGAAAATTATAATGAAAAAACGAAATCAAGA
>NC_091347.1:16197474-16207474 GCF_038502225.1 Cherax quadricarinatus | reverse complement strand
GTGTGTGTGATGTGTGTGCGTGATGTGTGATTGTGTGTGATTGTGTGTGTGTGATTGTGTGTGTGTGTGATGTGTGTGTGATGTGTGTGTCTGTGTGATTGTGTGTGTGGTGTGTGTGTGTGTGTGCGCGCGCGCGTGCGTGATGTGTGTGATGTGTGTGATGTGTGATGTGTGTGTGTGTGTGTGTGTGTGTGTGTGTGTGTGTGTGTGTGTGTGTGTGTGTGTGTGTGTGTGTGTGTGTGTGTGTGTGTGTGTGTGTGTGCGTGACGTGTGTGTGCGTGATGTGTGTGTGTGCGTGATGTGTGTGTGTGTGTGTGTGGGTGTGTGTGTGATGTGTGTGATTGTGTGTGTGTATGATGTGTGATGTGTGTGTGATGTGTGATGTGTGTGATTGTGTGTGTGTATGTGTGATGTGTGTGTGATGTGTGATGTGTGTGTGTGTGTGTGTGTGTGTGTGTGTGTGTGTGTGTGATGTGTGTGGTGTGTGTGTGTGTGTGTGTGATGTGTGTGGTGTGTGTGGTGTGTGTGTGTGTGTGTGTGTGTGTGGTGTGTGTGTGTGCGTGATGTGTGTGTGCGTGACGTGTGCGTGATGTGTGTGTGTGTGTGTGTGTGTGTGTGTGTGTGTGTGTGTGTGTGTGTGTGTGTGTGTGTGTGTGTGTGTGTGTGTGTGTGTGTGTGTGTGATGTGTGTGTGTGTGTGTGTGTGTGTGTGTGTGATGTGTGATGTGTGTGTGTGTGTGTGTGTGTGATGTGTGTGTGTTGTGTGTGTGATGTGTGTGTGTGTTGTGTGTGTGTGTGTGTATGTGTGTGTGTGATGTGTGTGTGTGTGATGTGTGTGTGTGCGTGATGTGTGTGTGCGTGATGTGTGTGTGCGTGATGTGTGTGTGCGTGATGTGTGTGTGCGTGATGTGTGTGTGAGGTGTGTGTGTGTGTGTGTGTGTGTGTGTGTGTGTGTGTGTGTGTGTGTGTGTGTGTGTGTGTGTGTGTGTGAGAGTGTGTGTGTGAGAGAGAGAGAGAGAGAGAGAGAGAGAGAGAGAGAGAGAGAGAGAGAGAGAGAGAGAGAGAGAGACTCTCCGAGGACTAAACCGTGAAGGCAGGACCACATCAAAATACTACATTAAGATGAACTGACAGAACGAAAGAGCATAAGTTATATGGGATATTAAAAAGAACTTTTTAAGTCGTAGGGTTGTAAAAAAATGTGGAATAAAGGGCGAGGTATTCCTCAAACAAATTTTATACACGGCTTCAAGAGTAAATATAGTAAACAGAGTTGGAGTCCTCTCCGGTCGACTGAAGGTTGAGAGGATGAGCCAGGGTTTACATTTTATTTGACCCCTCCACTTCTCTCCCTCCCCCCCCTCCCCCCGCACTCACAACTCAGCGAGTAAGTACGTATATACGTACGTTCACGTACACACACCTTATGATAGGAGAACAGAGAATAGGGAACCACAAGGACAAAACACTTGGACTGGCTGATGGAGAACTCTAATGCCAGCATGTTTTGGACGAGAGAGAGAAGAATAAACTACGGGGGCATCCCTGGATGCCAACAACCGCAGTCCTGATCACTGAACGTCTGGTGGAAGTGAAACACACACATACAAAACACAGGGAAAGTATTATCAGCCTACCAGAGAGATGTAACAACACAGGGTTCACAACTTTCCTGAATTCATCACAGTGGAGAGGATAATTAGAAGGAAGACAATGAGCTGGAGTATCTAACTCTGAAACGCTGTAGGCGGAGGAAAGTTAATGCATAAGAAGTAAGGAGAACACAGCGAGCCAGCGTTCATTTGCAAAGTAGTTTTCTACAAAGTAGTTTTCTACCAGAGAATGAAGAGACTAGAAAATTCTGGACATCAGAGAAGAGAAAAGCAAGAAGAGACGCTAGGAATGAATGCACGAGGGTTTGAAGAGAAGCGGAGACAATTAGAACCATAATTGCTATGCAGCCACATCAAAGTGAAGTTGACGCTAAAAAAGGCAAAGCGGGGAAGGCAAGAACTACCGTTCCTGTTCCTTTCATCGCTCAACCTTGAGTATTATTTCTTCCCTGTATATCGGAAAGCAGGACTCGATATGGTCCAAGCTGTCAGTGGGCCTTAAAACCACCAACACGTAGTAAAAAGGAAGGCTGAAAGTTTACTGGAAATAAGAGGTGTGTGAGGAATTAACAGAAGGTGCTCTCTGTGGAATCTGGGATACCAACCGAGAGACAGAGGTTTAGGGAAAACTAGTAGAACTTGGATAACACTCACACAACATGGGAAGGGTTGAGAAACTACAGAGTTCAATGAACCCATCAATATGAAAAATAAAACGGCACAATACCGTAAATGGAACAATACACAAATAACCCTCCCTCTACCACTACTGCCATCATTATACAGTTATACTACTACTACTACCTCCTCTCGTCCTACTCCCGGCCCCGCACCGCAACCCTCCCGCTCACGTATGTATACTGGCTCCCTTTCCTTCACGTTTGTGTGGGACTATTTAATGGTCCGAGGCGAACCCAAAAGTCACAATTTTCACTCTCCTATTATATTCATGCATTATATTCACACCACACATTGCCCTCAGACATGACATCTCCACTGCCTCCAGCCTTCTCCTCGCTGCAACATTCATCACCCACGCTTCACACCCATATAAGAGTGTTGGTAAAACTATACTCTCATACATTCCCCTCTTTGCCTCCAAGGACAAAGTTCTTTGTCTCCACAGACTCCTAAGTGCACCACTCACCCTTTTCCCCTCATCAATTCTATGATTCACCTCATCCTTCATAGACCCATCCGCTGACACGTCCACTCCCAAATATCTGAATACATTCACCTCCTCCATACTCTCTCCCTCCAATCTGATATCCAATCTTTCATCACCTAATATTTTTGTTATCCTCATAACCTTACTCTTTCCTGTATTCACTTTTAATATATATATATATATATATATATATATATATATATATATATATATATATATATATATATATATATATATATATATATATATATTATTGATGCTTAACTAGGATAAATGCAAGTCGTAACTCTATGGAAGGAATAAGAATTAAAAAGAAAATGCAGTCAAAGTGCTTAAGAGAGTGAGAGGAGTGTAAGGAACCCTAGAGTGACTGACACTGCCAGATCTTACAATCAAGGAAGACGGTAGTTCCACCATCACATTACTGCTACAAGGTGGAAGAATTACTCGCTTGACAAAGCTCCTGGAGAGCGAAACGTTGCCACAATAAAATGTCATATTAGTTACATCTGTGTCCATGTGTGTGTGTGTGTGTGTGTGTGTGTGTGTGTGTGTGTGTGTGTGTAAATCCTATACACACCTACAGCAGAGGAACACGAGATAATAATAACTACAAATACATTCAGAGTTTATAACGAAACAGGGAATTTCAAACAGAAGTTGTGAAAGAAGCAGTGAGGAAAAAGATTGCATCAATGATTTTGTGGTAACTTAAGTAGTTTACGAGTGGAATGGGCTGCAGGTGGTGGTTCAGACTGCAGATGGTAGTTCAGACTGCAGATGGTGGTTCAGGATGCTGGTGGTGGTTCAGAATGCAGGTGGTGGTTCAGACTACAGATGGTGGTTTAGACTTCAAAAACTACTGAAACGTTTACACACAATTGTGATTCACTTTAAAAAGAAGACAGGACTACCACACACAGGTAATTACATATAAACACATATTAACACTTAAGTCGTTAATTAACAATGAAGAATGATGCAGACTTAGAATACTCGTGTATTTAACACTGAAGGATGTAATAGGTTTAAGGTGCTTATGTATTTAGCATTGAAGGAAGCTATAGGGATACGATTCTCACGTCTTTAATAGTAAAGGATGCTAAGATAATAGGAGTTTCTATCACTATTTTCTTTACAGTCTATTGTCTGACCATTATTTATTCTGAATTAAATCAATGTATAATAGTTTGATTACTTTGCACGTTAAGGGAAATTATTACTTTTACACGACACTATCAAATAGCAAACCAAATACAACAGACTGAGGGACTGACAACCTCCTACCGTCTCTACTGTTGTATTTTCCTTTATTCGACTGAAGAAACCTGTGGTGTAGAAAAAAATGATGAATAAGACACACTTGCAGCAAGTACCTATGTCAGATGAGAAATATCATATACGAGCAAAAGAACAAAAATGTTCTCTGGAGGAACGATAGCCTTGAGAAAGATTTAGGTAGAGTGAAAATGTTAGCGGTCAACCTTCAGATGATACGTAGCCTCGAGTTGTCTACGGATTATTAGCATTATATTCGCAGGGAAGCGCTAAACCCGTAGAGGTCATCCAGCGCCTAGAGAATAGGAGATAATCCGGTTTGTTCCATGGAAGGGATGGGTAGGCTCCTATTCATTGGTTCACCAGCCCTTCAAAGGCTTCAAGGTACCTCTTCCTTGAAGGCTAGGGTATCTACGGAGAGGATAATGGGCGAGCCTTCAAAACACTGACCTTGTAAATACCATAAAGGAAGTAAGAGTTTTCTCCGGTGCTGAAGCACTTATTAATTTAGCAAGGTCTTGTCGAGGTTGATAATGAGTCGCCTTGTGGGGTCTTTTAGCCTGTCAATACATCAGATATATGAGGGTTCGTGGTGAGGTGGGGAGGCAATACTAGAGGGTGGTGAGGGAGGTCATCCTAGAGGGTGGTGAGAAAGGCCATCAAAGACGATGGTGAGGGAAGCCATCATAGAGGGTGGTGAGGGAGGCCATCATAGAGGGTGGTGAGGGAGGCCATCATAGAGGGTGGTGAGGGAGGCCATCATAGAGGGTGGTGAGGGAGGCCATCATAGAGGGTGGTGAGGGAGGCCATCATAGAGGGTGGTGAGGGAGGCCATCATAGAGGGTGGTGAGGGAGGCCATCATAGAGGGTGGTGAGGGAGGCCATCATAGAGGGTGGTGAGGGAGGCCATCATAGAGGGTGGTGCATATTCCAGTTGTGAGCTTTTAAAACGGACTTTTTCACCTATATTTCTGTCCTCATCCATTCATCCTCATACCTGTCCTCACCCTTTCCTCCTCACACCAGTCCTAGGTGCCACTAAATTTCTAGAGAACCGTCTGTCTCATTGTAATGATTTCAGGGCAGAAAATTTTTCATCCATCATAAAAGGGTGTTGAGAAGAGCGCACTCCGCCCAGGCACGAGCCAGTGGTATAAACTTTTGTATATAGCTGAGGAAGACATGAAATAATAAGAGAATTACCTCAGGGTACTGTCGCCAATACACCGATTTTTCACACACACTGTGTTAAGAACTATCTTGAGTCAGTGTATTTAGGACATATATCCTTGAGCTCTCTCTCCATTCATATTTTTCTCCGAGTTGTATACAGTCACGCTGCTTATATGAACAACACCCGATGACCACCTTCGAGTAAGCTATATGCTGAACACATACATACACACACACACACACACACACACACACACACAAGAAATCACAAACGCGTGACTACAAATATATGAACATACTACAGTGAAAATAGGTAGAACACCTATGGGCTTTCATCTGCTTACACACACATCTTCAGAGGAATATATGTGTATGCTGCACATGAAAGCGCTCAGGAGCTTTTCCTATTTTCAGTGTGGTTGTGTGTGTATGTGTGTGTGTACTCACCTAGTTGTGGTTACAGGGGTCGAGTCACAGCTCCTGGCCCCGCCTCTTCACTGGTCGCTACTACGTCACTCTTCCTGTTCCATGAGCTTTATCATACCTCTTCTTAAAGCCATGTATGGATCCTGCCTCCACTACATCACTTCCCAGACTATTCCACTTCCTGACAACTCTGTGACTGAATACTTCCTAACATCCCTGTGATTCATCTGAGTCTTCAACTTCCAACTGTGACGCCTTGTTGCTGTGTTCCATCTCTGCAACATCCTGTCTTTGTCCACCTTGTTAATTCCTCTCAGTATTTTATATGTCGCTATCATATCTTCCCTCTCTCTCCTGTCCATCAGTGTCGTCAGGTCGATTTTCCTTAACCTCTCCTCGTATGACATGCCCCTTAGCTCCGGGACTAGTCTTGTTGCAAACCTTTGCACTTTCTCTAGTTTCCTTACGTGCTTGGCTAGATGTGGGATCCAAACTGGTGCTGCATACTCCAATACAGGCCTAATGTACAAGATGTACATGGTCCTGAACGATTCCTTACTGAGATGTCAGAATGCTGTTCTTAGGTTTGCTAGGCGCCTGTATGCTGCAGCAGTTATTTGGTTGATGTGCGCCTCAGCAGATGTGCCCGGTGTTATACTCACCCCGAGATTCTTTTCCTTGAGTGAGGTTTTAATCTCTGTCCCTTCAGGCTGTACTCCGTCTGCGGTCTTCTTTGCCCTTCCCCAATCTTCATGACTGCGCTTGGGGTTGAACTCCAGGAGCCAATTGCTGGACCAGGCCTGCAGCCTGTCTAGATTACTTTCTGCCTGGTCCTCGTCCGATTGAATTCTTCTCATCAACTTCACATCATCTGCAAACAGGGACACTTCTGAGTCTATTCCTTCCGTCATGTCGTTCACGAATATCAGAAACAGCACCGGTCCTAGGACTGACCCCTGTGGAACCCCACTCATCACAGGCGCCCACTCTGACACCTCGCCATGTACCATGACTCGCTGTTGTCTTCCTGACAGGTATTCCCTGATCCATTGCGGTGCCTTCCCTGTTATACCTGCCTGGTTCTCCAGCTTTTGCATTAATCTCTTGTGTGGAACTGTGTCAAACGCCTTCTTACAGTCCAAGAAAACGCAATTTACCCACCAGTCTCTCTCTTGTCTTACTGCTGTGTGTGTGTGTGTGTGTGTGTGTGTGTGTGTGTGTGTGTGTGTGTGTGTGTGTGTGTATGCGCGCACCACTACCCTGAACACTTCCTAAACTACCAATACCTTTAACTACCACCACTAAAAAATTCCACCATTAACCCCAATCACCAACTACTCCCCCCCCCCAATGTACTACGACTGCAACTACCTCAACCACCAAGTACTTCCACCCCAATCCCCACGTAAACCACCAACTACTACCACCCCAACCATCATCTCAGTCACTAAAACCACCAACTACCACCACCCTAACCACCACAATAGACTCTGTGATCCCTGCAGTACAACGGGCAAATGTTAATTAGCACACTAGAATTAAATGGCTGGAGGGGGAAATTAAAGTAGGGGGAGAGGGAGGGTGGATAAGGGAGAGGGGAAGAGTGGGAGAGATATGGAAGAGAGTGAGAAAGGCAAGGAGACAGGGAGGGAGAGACAGGGAAGAAGAGAGAAAGGGAGAGAGAGACAGGGAGGGAGAGGGGTGAGGGTATTGTAGGCGTAGTAGAGGAGAAAAAACAAGAGAGTTTTAAGGTGGTGTACGGAGTATTAAATATGAAGAGAGGAGAGTGCAGCGAGACGGTATAGAAAGAGGAAATGGATGAATAGTGAGGGTAAAGAGGAGGAAATGAGCGAAAATGAACTGTTAGAAGGAAAGGGTATAAGGGGAAGAGATCGAGAAGCGGGAGGGAAATTGGAAAAGGGAGAAAAGAGCAAAAGAAATCAAGGGAAAAAAGTGAGTAGAGAAGGGATATGGATAGGCTGAAGAAATAAGGGAAAGAGAGAGGGAAAGGACAGAGAGGAGAGGGAAAGTGAGATGACAAAAGTATAAGAGGAAATGATGGAAAAAAGAATGGGGGAAAGTGTGAGAGAAAAGGCGAGAGGGGCAAGTGAGAGGGCAAGAGAGGGCTGGGAAGAGGTAGAAAAGACAGGGGAGGAAGGGGAGACGAAGGAAAGTAGAAATGAGTGGGAAGAGAGGGAAAAGAGTGAATGGAGTTGAGTGGGGGGAAAAGAGGGGAAGGGAACAGTGGGGAAGAGTGGCTTAGGTAAGTAGAAGGGAAGGGGAGCAGTAGAGGGAGGGAGAGCTGGGGGTTAGTGCGAGGATTGTGTGGGCAGGGGACGAGAGGGAGAGGTGACCGGGGATAGAGGGACAGGGGGAGGAGAAGAGGAAGGGGGAGGGGGGAGAGAGTGGCGTGCAGGCCGCAACAGCTGTGATGATGGGGACTGGACGTCCCTTTGAAGCTACCAGACACAACCAACCAGCCAGCCAGTCAGGCCACCACGCCAGAGAGAGAGAGAGAGAGAGAGAGAGAGAGAGAGAGAGAGAGATCAAGCATAGCTAAGATGCACAGACGAGGCCTGGTCACAGACCGGGCAGCGGAGGCGTTGATCCCCGAAACCCTCTCCAGATACAAACACACACACACACAAAGAGAAGAATAAGAATAAGAGTGGACAGCGATAAGCTTGAGAGAGACCTCAACAGACTACAGATGAAGTCAAACAAGTGGTTTCTCGAGTTCAACCCAAACAAATGCAAGGTCATGAGTATTCGAGGAGAGGGCAGACCGGACACAGAGTACAGTACGGGCGAAGAGAAGCTGCAATATATAAGTGTGTGGAAAGGACTTGGGGGTGAATATAACAACCAAACATATAGCCAGAAATACATATAAACGGTATAATGTCAGCGACATGCAAGATTAGCATTCAGGAACTTAACATTTAAACCCGTACGAACACAACAAATCCTCGTAAATTCTATGTAGATTTTTAACGTACGATTTGCGGCAAATTTCTCGATTTACGTATTTTTAGGTTAGGTTAGGTTGAGTTAGGTCAGAGTGCCCTCTTTCAATAACAATAAACCAGTTGTGATGAATGGTTTGAAAAACCGACAAGTTGAAGATTGAGACACTTATGCAGCATATGAGAATCTTTATTCAGGAAACGTTTCGCCACACAGTGGCTTCATCAGTCCAATACAAAGAGGAAGGCGTAAGGAGAGGAGGAGTATGAGGTAATCAGTCCCTCAGCCTGGAGTCGATGTGTTCAGTCCATCAATCTTGTAGAATTGATGGACTGAACACATCGACTCCAGGCTGAGGGACTGATTACCTCATACTCCTCCTCTCCTTACGCCTTCCTCTTTGTATTGGACTGATGAAGCCACTGTGTGGCGAAACGTTTCCTGAATAAAGATTCTCATATGCTGCATAAGTGTCTCAATCTTCAACAATAAACCAATTATAACTAACCACAGTAGCAATAAATGAAATGTAAGGTAAAGGCAATACAATGTTCTCAGGTGCGAACAGACAACAGGAACCCACTACCGGATAGTAACTTTAAGGCTCTTTAAGCAGCCACCGTTTTGACTATCTCAGCAACAGTGAAATGCTTTGTTATGAACAAGACAGGCTGATATACAACATATGCTAACCCGGTCAATGAGTATGTACCCCCGGTATGCATCTCACACCTGAGCCAGCATGGGAAGAAGCTCGGGAGGATGCACAATCAAGAGGATTTGAAGGAACTGAACCTTACAAATTTAGCCATGATTATAGCCAAACACCAAGGAACAGTCAGAAGAACAGATAGGGATAACTTCTTTGAATTAAGAGGACCACGATGAAGAGGAGCACAGGAAGAAGCTGAAAACACAGATGAGCCATAGGGTGGTTAAACAAGACTAACGACATGGATGGCAATAGTAGACACAAACTCAATACACAGCTTCAAGAGGCACCAGTTCAGTGATGCGGATCAAAGTATCCTAAGAGGCGGGGGGGGGGGGGGGGGGGGGGGGGGCCCCCAGGAGCCGTCTCCACTGCCCCACCCCGCAAATAATTCGGTGAATAGTTGCCCGTGAAAAAAAAAACGCAACACACACACACCACAACAGGTCAAGTGTCTATCGACAAATGCCTCTGATAAATAATAACTACTACTGCTACACACAAACATACGGGGCCAGGAGCTGAGTCTCGACCCCTGCAACCACAAATAGATGAGTACACGTATACGAATGCACAAATATACAACACACACACACACACACACACCCTTCTGTATCCTATACAAGCTGCCTTCTATCCTGGCTTTTTTTTTTTTGGTTAGGCC
>NC_091347.1:16189974-16192474 GCF_038502225.1 Cherax quadricarinatus | reverse complement strand
TCTCTCTCTCGGGCAAACACTCTCATTCATCGTAACATTGCGTAAACAAGGAGTGACATGGACGTGAAATTACAATTGAGTGGCGGTAATCGAGTACATTACCATTGCAACACTGAAGGTTTTTCCGTGTGTGTTTTTCTCACCTATTTGCGGTGGCAGAGTATGTGTGCGTGTGCCTGAGGTGTGCGTGTGCCTGAGGTGTGCATGTGCGTGTGTTTAGTGTGCATGCGCTTCACCTTGTACTCTGAAACTAGAAAACATCAGGATTCACCATCAACCTACTCTACAAATATCATCAACAACAATAACAGCAGTAACAAGAAAACCAAACCACAACCAACTTCAACATCTGTCACATCAACAACGATGAAAAATAAAGCGACAACGACAGCAACAAAACAACCACGAGTGCTGCATCAACGACAATAACTACGACGAATGAAACGAAAACGACTACAAGTATACTTGACAAAGAAAAACGCATACGACATCCAACGACAAAAACATAATCTACATCAACTGACAATAAAAACGCTGACGACGACAGCAACGACAGCGAACCCTGACATGTAGCATACATAGGTCGTTGTCGCTCCCTGGCAAGGCGGGTTTACATATGCGGGAGCCGTATGTCATTGTGCGGACGACCGGACCTGGCCCACCAGAATTTTAAGTTTTCCTCTCCCCCGATTCGCATGCATTAATTGACGTCGTTGGGTCATTAGAAGGCCAATCCGGAGTACCCCTTAAGGTCGATGTTCCCGTGACCAGTCTTGAGCCCCGTGGGCTCTAACGCCGCTCTCAGAGGCTCTGTTCTCCCTCCCCCCCTCTCCCTGCCTTCCCCCCTTTCCTCTTGACAAGCAGGTGGCAAATTGTGGTAAACTGACGTGTTGGAACAATACTTTTCCAGAGGAGTGACTGGCGTTCTAGCCCCCCCCAAAAAAAAAATGGATAATATATATATATATATATATATATATATATATATATATATATATATATATATATATATATATATATAATATATATATATATATATATATATATATACACACACACGCCGAATAGGTAAAAACTGGTCAATTAGCAAGAACTCATTTAAAATTAAGCCCTGTCTCTTGGTCTGGGACAGAACTTTAACCTGTACACTCTGTATCAAAGTACTAGTTAATAGTCCAAGTCAGACAGAAACGTCGTTTTAAGCTTCTTTCTCTTATGTGCGGGTTATCTGTTCTAGGCACGGTATTGTGGTTTTTATTCGTTACTCAGTATTTATTCCACACAGCCTGATCCCGATAAGTATGGAAGACTATCCGAAGCTAGGCGTAGTTTCCTATACTCCGGTGTACTAGACTTGTGTTATTTTATCTCATCCTGCCACATGTACTGACCCCCTGACCACCCACACACACACCCACCCAGAACCACCTGGGGCTCCACTTATTACCGTGCTTTAATACAACCTAAGTGACACATAACTGGTAATTACAGGTGAGGACGTTCACCTAGCCTTGAACGCCACCTCAAGGATGTTCTCAAGCAGGTGAACACAGTCTCGCAACACAAAAACCGCTCAACATACTTTGTTGATTAATCATTCTAACTGGAACTTAAACTGTGTTATCCTGTCCGCCACTGAAGGTGAACTCAGTTTTTGGTTTGTCTTAACCGAATGCTGACTGTATGTTAGGTACTGCATTATTTGTATACGGATATGAATATGGTGATTAAATGTTAAAAGATGTCTCGTGCAATATTTGACTTTACTTCAAGTTTGGTGCTAAACACAGATAAACATAAATAATTTTTATTGGTAAAATGTTGCTCGTTAAACACTGCCTTGTATCATAGCTTTTACGGTAAAGTTAAATGCACACTATTTTGCTGAACACACTATTGTTATAATATATTGAACATTTCCTGCTGTAAATTGCCAGTTGTATAAAACACAATTCTTCCTGTCTTACGTGTATGCAATTATCATTTTTTGCAACTTAGTTTACTGCAAATATTAATCTATTGTTTGTTACTTGCGATCTTTCCGCTGCTTCTACAAGCTTTCATGGCAATATCTTAAACAACAATTTCTGTCTCCCATGTTCGAAAATTTTTCAGATAATTTAAAAACGTTTAAAGGACTTTTTCAGCGAATTTCTGCTAACCAAAGAACTCTTAGTGTCTTGTTTTATTATGTGTGCTTTCGTTGTGTTGTTATTGCTATAATTACCGGTATAGTTTTCTCTTTAGTTTATCCAATAATAATGATTATCTTAAAGTGATGCATGTTTTTATTTATTTTACGCGGAATCTTTCTTAAATTTGCACACACACACACACACACACACACATACATACACATACACACATACACAATATAGACATGAACAAGTGCACATAAACAACACCATAGATAAATAAGTAAACACATTTTGCAATCTGGCCGCTCTGCAGCTGACTTTTTTTTTTTTTTGATCCGAACGAGAAAACATAAATTCATGGA
>NC_091347.1:16154974-16184974 GCF_038502225.1 Cherax quadricarinatus | reverse complement strand
GCAATTAAAGTTTTACAACCGCCGGTACTCGGTACGTACATGTATATCACATAAGTATTTTACTGTCATTGTTTTGTATAAAAAAAAGCTCCAATGAAAATTAAAACACCAGGAATGCAACTGGTGGCCCGGTGGCCTGGTGGCTAAAGCTCCCGCTTCACACACGGAGAGCCCGGGTTCGATTCCCGGCGGGTAGAAACATTTCGACACGTTTCCTTACACCTGTTGTCCTGTTCACCTAGCAGCAAATAGGTACCTGGGGGTTAGTCGACTGGTGTGGGTCGCATCCTGGGGGACAAGATTAAGGACCCCAATGGAAATAAGTTAGACAGTCCTCGATGACGCACTGACTTTCTTGGGTTATCCTGGGTGGCTAACCCCCCGGGGTTAAAAATCCGAACGAAATCTTATCTTATCTTAACTCGTTTGTAAGCAGTGAACCTGAAGTATATGTTTGTGGATAACCAAAACTGTTTATGAAAAATAGAATATTAAAACGACTGCAGAGCCGTACAGAAATATTTAGATTAAATAATTAATTTAACTATAAACGAATGATAGGGTTTAACGTAGGTATCATAGTGGTAATAACAGAGTGAAAACACACACTATGGAGAATATTGACTGCGATAAAATCTTGAAAATATCGACAGCGTTAGATTATCACCAGATCTAACAAATGTAACAGCGAGAAACGCTAAAAAAAAATCCTATCATTGATTAGATATGCAGCTGTAGCAAGGTGTCCTTCACCTCCATAAAAAATACATCCAAAAATATACAAAAACATGGGTAAGAATATGGAAAACGCAGTACGGACTAACATCATAATTCTACCCCCATTTCCCTATAAAATCAGCAGTGTTACAAGTGATGAGAAAATAAATGAACCACGCTTGATTTAGGTTGTACATTAAAATCTTTGCAAAGACTTCAGTCAACCACACATAAGGAAGACGCGTATAAATTTAATCTCTAAGATACCTGAAAGAAATTTTCCTACAATTCGAAAATCATAACCCTAAGCTGGCAGCCAGTTCTCTTATATATAGTACACAATGTAAGTATAAGTGGAAAAAAATAAGTCTTGTCGTCAGCTACTGGTGTTCCCCCAGACAATTTCAACACCTCACAATGACAGTAGATAACTGATGTGATAATTATCACTGTCCTGAAGGCTCTTTCGGCACCTAATTTTGTTCATGGACCTGACCTTGTTCCTGAGCCTGACCTTGTTCCTAGACCTGACCTTGTTTCTGGACCTGACCTTGTTTCTGGACCTGACCTTGTTCCTCCATCTGACCTAGTTCCTGGACTTTCCTTACATCAGGTGAATTAGGTCATGTGGCACGTGTATATATTCTTTATTCCTTGTATACTTGTTAAGTCTGCTGAAGAGGACCTCAGAGGCCGAAATATGCAGTGCTCTTCTGCTTTTCTCCATGAGGCTATGATTATAACTCTGACCAATGTTTAGTGCATTTTTGTAGTTGGTTATGCGCACTCACAATATTATATACATATATGTCGTGCCGAATAGGTAAAATTGGTCAATTAGCAAAGAGCGTTGCTATTTAAACCAAAATTGCAAGTTTTACCTATTCGGCACTATATATATATATATATATATATATATATATATATATATATATATATATATATATATCTATATATATATAAATAAACACTGATCTCTGGCTGAAGGAGACTCGAACCTACGAACCTTAGGACAAGGTACGCAGTGCTTTACCAATCTACCCACACTGGACCAATACCTTGGCGTGTAGCATGCGCTACACGCTTAACGTGTAGCGCATGCTACACGCCAAGGTATTGGTCCAGTGTGGGTAGATTGGTAAAGCACTGCGTACCTTGTCCTAAGGTTCGTAGGTTCGAGTCTCCTTCAGCCAGAGATCAGTGTTTGTGTATATTTCGCATGCTCTCGCGAATTCCTTGCATTGTTCAAATCTCTAGTAAGGCTGATGCATGCAGGGGATGAGATGAAAAGCTGTAAGCCTTCTCCCTGAAAGCTGGCTGCCTTGGATCAAACGTGTAGCGCATGCTACACGCCAAGGTATTGGTCTTGCAGTGTAAGGCTGATGCATGCAGGGGTAGATTGTAAGTGAAAGCTGGCTGCCTTGGATCAAAAGCACTGCGTATTGGTCCTTGTCCTAAGGTTCGTAGGTTCGAGTCTCCTTCAGCCAGAGATCAGTGTTTGTGTATATTTCGCATGCTCTCGCGAATTCCTTGCATATATATATATATATATATATATATATATATATATATATATATATATATATATATATATATATAATGTATTGTAAGCACACAGGGCGTGTGTGGGGTACCACTCCACCACATACCCTGGTCACAATACCCTCATCCTGCAATCTATAAAGGAATCTATTCACTGTACTATTACGTGATAATCACACACTTTGGATTCCTTATATAGTAGTCTTTAATTACTTCCACCATACATCAGTGGGCATGCGCCCCTCAGTGGTACCTCCCTTCTACATGTGCGTACCCTCCATTCATACGTAGTCCCCGCAAACGCTACCATCTTAATTGTACATTAATTAATTCTCTTCCATAGGCAGTTAATTATATTGGAGCTTGACTGTTGACGTGCAGCCTGGCTCTTGCTGGATAACTGCTACTGCTGACACAAATCAGTCACTCTGTGTCTGTGTCTGTCTTTCAATCTTCCCTGTCATTTTTAATTGCCTCCAAACATTATGGATCACACAACGGTCATTATCCCACCACAACTACCAATCACACCACAAATACCAACCATAGTCGGCCATCAACTACATCAGAATCAACCCCCCTCCCCCCCCAAAAAAAAACAAAGCTATCAACCAGAGCCGAGACCCTGTGCAGCAGCGGATCGTAGGAGCATCTAGCGCTCCACACAGCGACACCGTACATAGCACCATGAGCAAAACATAAAAAAAGCGCCACTCACCACAAAGCCACTAACCACAGCCCAAACCACAAAGCAATACATCAGCAAGATCTTAGCTACGAGGCTTGTCACTCCTGAAGGGGTTCCTCATAAAACATGGAGTATGTGGCCGCGTTGAAGCAGGTCTTGCAGAGACGGGGGGGGGAGAGGAGGGAGAGGGAGAGAGGGAGAGAGAGAGAGAGAGAGAGAGAGAGAGAGAGAGAGAGAGAGAGAGAGAGAGAGAGAGAGAGAGAGAGAGAGAGAGAGAGAGAGAGATGAATTAGAATTACCTGTTTGTATCAATAGAAGCAGGGCTATGATGGTGGTGTCTGGTCTAAATGGAAGAGCCAGATGGAAGACCATATGGTCGGCATCAAGGCTATCTGCTGGCAGGCACCAACTACACACTAAGCCACTTTTAATTCTGTCTAGATAGTCGAGATTAGAATATTATAGCAGAGGGTTCTCCCAGCATCAGCCCTTCTGTTCCCTCCAGTCAAACTCTCAGCTTGAAAAAACTATTAGGTACTGCGATTACCCTGACGCATTAAAAAACAAAAGGCAAATACATCTTTAATAGTAAAAACGGTAGAAGAGGTATACTTCTGACGCTAGAGGTCATACTACTACTGCTACTATATCCTAGGTCAGTTGATATTTCTGGGATTTTTTTTGTCATGGCTCCATTAACCACAGCCAACCAATACGTTTAACTGAAACGGATTATACCAAAATGATTGTGTTATTGGTTTTAAAAGATTTATATTGTGTTTACAATTGTTCTAAGTCCTTAAAAAAAATCTTTTGACATTTGGGTTGCTCCTTATATCTCGGAGTTTAATATTTTTTTGTGTAATTGAATAAATTTGTGATTAAAATAGTTATATAAGTAATCCTGCAGCCGACCTGGCCAAGTCAGGTGTTACCCAGCTACTGGTAATCTTCAGCGAATTACAGACCTAAGTAATGATATTTAATTAGCTAAACCCCTGGCTGCCTTCAAGAGAGAGCTGGACAGATACCTAAAGTCAGTGCCGGATCAGCCGGGCTGTGGTTCGTACGTCGGACTGCGTGCGGCCAGCAGTAACAGCCTAGTTGATCAGGCCCTGATCCATCGGGAGCCTGTCATCGTTGATGAATAACCTCCGAAGATGCAGGAGATATTCGTTGTATAGTAGATGAGTGTCTGCCCGAAATGCACATTCATGCAAGTGACTTTCTTTATGCTTAACAGTATTTTATATGTAAACTACACTTTGTATACCACACAAAGAAATAAAATATGTTTATGTTTAAGGATGCACTAGTGCAATATTGTGCAGTGATCCTTTTTTTTTTTTTTTACACGTGAATATACAGGTTAAAAGCTGAAATCATACCTCCACTCATTTCAAAGCTTAGTCCCATCTGAGGATGACTAACACCCTCCCTGGCGTGTGATCCACAACAGGGGGCTAACACCCAGGTACCTACTTAGTGCTAGATAAACTGAGGATCTCTAACCAAAAAAGAACTCTAAGTAAGGCATTCATATTGCATAAGTTAAGATTTTAGATTGACTTTGCTTCAATTACTTAAGATAATTCCTTGGGTAGCTATGAGAACAGGTTTGACACACGTGGGTAGGATGGACTGGATGTGCAAGGTGCAAGGAATTACGTCCACAGCATCCACTCATTTAAAAGCAGTGGAAAGTCCTCAATTTTCCACAGTGTGCACCGGTAAACCAGTGCAAGGTCTCTGCCATCATGATATAAATAAGACCAGCGTCGGGAATATATTTTCCCCATTTATCCTGACAAGGAAAACACCAGTGCCACGCGGACACCTGTTTTGATAACAGGTGAACGTGAAGGCCTTACAAAAGTTATCTAAAAAGTCTGCCTTTGGCTGAGAGGCTTTACCTGGTTTGTATAATAAAACTGATGACATGTATTATGTATGTGGGGAAGGGTTTGTGGGAGGTGTGGAAGGATTTGTGGGAGATGGGAGAGTTTGTGGGAGATGGGAGAGTTTGTGGGAGGTGGGAAAGGGTTTGTGGGAGGGGGAAGGGTTCGTGGGAAATGGGAAAGAGTTTGCAGGAGGTGGGAAAGGGTTTGTGGGAGGTAGGAAAGGGTTTGTGGGAGGTGGGGAAGGGTTTGTGTGAGGTAGGGAAGGGTTTGTAGGAGGTGGGGAAGCGTTTGTGGGAGATGGGGAAGGGTTTGTGGGAGATAGGGAAGGGTTTGTGGGAGATGGGGAAGGGTTTGTGGGAGATGGGGAAAGGTTTGTGGGAGATGGGGATGGGTTTGTGGGAGGTGGGGAAGGACTTGTGGGAGGTGGGAAAGGGCTTGTGGGAGGTGAGAAAGGGTTTGTGGGAGGTGGGAAAGGGTTTGTAGGTGTGTTCATATAACGTCAGAGCAATGAAAGTAGAGGGGTAACCAGGTTTCATCCGAGGAAGAAGAGAGCAGCACCAGCAGGGGAACTAGGAGGATGCATCGCAATACACACGTGCACCAGTAACACTGAGGCAACACACGTGCAACAGTAAAGCTGCAGCAACATACGTACAGCATTAACACACGCGCAGTAATAAGGCTGCAGCTGCAGCAACTCACGTGCACGTGCAGCAACACACAGCAGTAAGGTTACACACAGCAGTAAGGTAGCAGCAGTGCAGCATAACGCTGCAGCTGCAGCAACATACGTGCAGCAGTAACGCTGCAGCAACACACGTGCAGCAGTAACTCACGTACAGAAGGCTGCAGCAACACGTGCAGCAGTAAGGCTGCAGCAACACACGTGCAGCAGTAAGGTAGCAGTAACACACG
This sequence comes from Cherax quadricarinatus, assembly GCF_038502225.1. Lineage (NCBI taxonomy): Eukaryota > Metazoa > Arthropoda > Malacostraca > Decapoda > Parastacidae > Cherax > Cherax quadricarinatus. Next base: position 16,179,211 of record NC_091347.1, on the reverse strand, counting down.
TGCAGCAGTAACGCTGCAGTAACACACGTGCAGCAGTAACGCTGTAGTAACACGTGCAGAAGGCTGCAGCAACACACGTGCAGCAGTAACGCTGTAGTAACACGTGCAGCAGTAACGCGGCAGCAACACACGTGCACCAGTAAGGCTGCAGTAACACACGTGCAGCAGTAGGGTTGCAGCAACACACCTGCAGCAGTAATGCTGCAGCAACACTCATGCAGCAGTAAGGCTGCAACAACACAGAATTTCTCTGGTTGTCACAACATTCTCTCTCTTGAAGCAAAAAATTTACGCTACTTGCTGTAAAAGGTCTCTTTGCGGACTGTGTGTATGATGATGCGAGAAGTGGTAGAAGGAAGAAGTGGTAGCTGTGCTGTGCTGTGGTGTGATGGTGGTTAGGGTAGAGGTGATGGAGAGGATAACACACGCTCTAAAGTGTGCTGTAACTATTCTGTATGAGTTACGTTGTGGTGGATGGTAAGAAAGTAAGCCTATTTAGGTACAGATACACACAAATATAGTTACACAGATTACCATATACAGTAACATATGTGTAAATGGCATAGGATAGCCCAAAGTGATTGATAGTAGAGACGAGAGGCTTGATTCTTTTAGAATAGAAGGGAAAAAGGGTTGGAGGTTGGGAAAGGAGAGGTTGGAGAAAAGGGGACGAGGGGGTTGGTGGTGGGGTTAGGGCAGGCGGACAAGAGCAAAGTTTGAGCGTGAAGTTAGAGAGGAGCGCTGGAGTGGGCAGGCCAGACCCCGGGCCTCGGGGCAAAAGTTACAAGCCTGTCGTAGGTTTTTGTGTGCGCGAGTGTACAGAGCCATGCCAAGGAAATATTAATGCGAGGCGACGCTTGAAGGCGGTGTAGTGTGCGCCCTGGCATCTGCTGCTCTGCAATTCTATGAAAAACAACATAAAAGCCAGGCTTTTATTTTATCAAGAGAGTGTACATTCACCGAGGGAGGGTGTTAATATACCGAGAGGTGTGTATTTCAGGTATGTATCTAGGTGTATGAATACAGGTGTGTATCTCTCAGTATATATACACTCAGGTTTGTATCTCTCAGTATATATACACCAAAGACTTTATCTGAGGCAAAACACCGAGATGTGAATTGGTGTACATACACCAAAAGGCTTGTATCTCAGAATGTATATACACCAAGAGGTGTCCCCCTCTCTCTCTCTCTATATATATATATATATAATATATATATATATATATATATACACAGTGGAATCTCTGGTTACGACCATAATACGTTCCAAAGCTCTGGTCGCGACCCGAATTGGTCGTGACCCGAACCTAGTTTCCCCATTGGATTGTGTGTAAATATGATTAAACCGTTCCAGACCCCTACGAACTGTATGTAAATATTGTATTTTAAGATCTTTTAAGCACAAATATGGTTAATTATACCATAGAATGCACAGTGAAATAAACTAAATGTAAAAACCTTGGATAACAGGGAAAGCTAACACTGCACGAGTCCGTTCTAGACCCCCTACGATCTGTTTGCTCTAAACATTTTCTTTTAAGAGTCTTAAGCACAGAAAAAAATCAAAGTTTGAAAAATCCTTAATTATACAAAATAATGCACAGTTTAGTAGAGAAAAAAAACTAAAATAAGAGAAAAAAAAAATACCGTAAACAACCAAGAAAATAAAATGAGTTAAAAAACACGAAATACAACACAAGGAGTTCACAGCGAATGACCGCACGTCTGACCAAGACCGACTACAAGGTGAGGGTCTTTGTTAGGTGTATACAAACAACAGGAAGTGGGGAAAACTGGCGTGCAAAAAAAAAAAAAAAAAAAAAAAAAAAAAAAAAAAAAAAAAAAAAAAAAAAAAAAAAAAAAAAAAAAAAAAAACTGCGGAATGTGAAAATTGGCGCGGTTGTATTTATTCGGCACCCGATTATGTGTTCGTGACCAGATGCAAAAATTTGGCAAATTTTTTGGTCGTGAACCGATTTGTTCGTGTTCGGAAGTGTCCGTGACCAAAGGTTCAACTGTGTTTGTATATATATATATATATATATATATATATATATATATATATATATATATATATATATATATATATATATAATTTTTTTTTTTTTTTATCACACTGGCCGATTCCCACCAAGGCAGGGTGGCCCAAAAAAGAAAAACTTTCACCATCATTCACTCCATCACTGTCTTGCCAGAAGGGTGCTTTACACTACAGTTTTAAAACTGCAACATTAACACCCCTCCTTCAGAGTGCAGGCACTGTACTTCCCATCTCCAGGACTCAAGTCCGGCCTGCCGGTTTCCCTGAACCCCTTCATAAATGTTACTTTGCTCACACTCCAACAGCACGTCAAGTATTAAAAGCCATTTGTCTCCATTCACTCCTATCAAACACGCTCACGCATGCCTGCTGGAAGTCCAAGCCCCTCGCACACAAAACCTCCTTTTCCTCCTCCCTCCAACCTTTCCTAGGCCGACCCCTACCCCGCCTTCCTTCCACTACAGACTGATACACTCTTGAAGTCACTCTGTTTCGCTCCCTTCTCTCTACATGTCCGAACCACCTCAACAACCCTTCTTCAGCCCTCTGGACAACAGTTTTGGTAATCCCGCACCTCCTCCTAACTTCCAAACTACGAATTCTCTGCATTATATTCACACCACACATTGCCCTCAGACATGACATCTCCACTGCCTCCAGCCTTCTCCTCGCTACAACAGTCATCACCCATGCTTCACACCCATATAAGAGCGTTGGTAAAACTATACTCTCATACATTCCCCTCTTTGCCTCCAAGGACAAAGTTCTTTGTCTCCACAGACTCCTAAGTGCACCGCTCACCCTTTTCCCCTCATCAATTCTATGATTCACCTCATCTTTCATAGACCCATCCGCTGACACGTCCACTCCCCAATATCTGAATACATTCACCTCCTCCATACTCTCTCCCTCCAATCTGATATCCAATCTTTCATCACCTAATCTTTTTATCCTCATAACCTTACTCTTTCCTGTATTCACTTTTAATTTTCTTCTTTTGCACACCCTACCAAATTCATCCACCAATCTCTGCAACTTCTCTTCAGAATCTCCCAAGAGCACAGTGTCATCAGCAAAGAGCAACTGTGACAACTCCCACTTTATGTGTGATTCTTTATCTTTTAACTCCACACCTCTTGCCAAGACCCTCGCATTTACTTCTCTTACAACCCCATCTATAAATACATTAAACAACCACGGTGACATCACACATCCTTGTCTAAGGCCTACTTTTACTGGGAAATAATTTCCCTCTTTCCTAGATACTCTAACTTGAGCCTCACTATCCTCGTAAAAACTCTTCACTGCTTTCAGTAACCTACCTCCTACACCATACACCTGCAACATCTGCCACATTGCCCCCCTATCCACCCTGTCATACGCCTTTTCCAAATCCATAAATGCCACAAAGACCTCTTTAGCCTTATCTAAATACTGTTCACTTATATGTTTCACTGTAAACACCTGGTCCACACACCCCCTACCTTTCCTAAAGCCTCCTTGTTCATCTGCTATCCTATTCTCAGTCTTACTCTTAATTCTTTCAATAATAACTCTACCATACACTTTACCAGGTATACTCAACAGACTTATCCCCCTATAATTTTTGCACTCTCTTTTGTCCCCTTTGCCTTTATACAAAGGAACTATGCATGCTCTCTGCCAATCCCTAGATACCTTACCCTCTTCCATACATTTATTAAATAATTGCACCAACCACTCCAAAACTATATCCCCACCTGCTTTTAACATTTCTATCTTTATCCCATCAATCCCAACTGCCTTACCCCCTTTCATTTTACCTACTGCCTCACGAACTTCCCCCACACTCACAACTGGCTCTTCCTCACTCCTACAAGATGTTATTCCTCCTTGCCCTATACACGAAATCACAGCTTCCCTATCTTCATCGACATTTAACAATTCCTCAAAATATTCCCTCCATCTTCCCAATACCTCTAACTCTCCATTTAATAACTCTCCTCTCCTATTTTTAACTGACAAATCCATTTGTTCTCTAGGCTTCCTTAACTTAATCTCACTCCAAAACTTTTTCTTATTTTCAACAAAATTTGTTGATAGTATTTCACCCACTCTCTCATTTGCTCTCTTTTTACATTGCTTCACCACTCTCTTAACCTCTCTCTTTTTCTCCATATACTCTTCCCTCCTTGCATCACTTCTACTTTGTAAAAACTTCTCATATGCTATCTTTTTCTCCATTACTACTCTCTTTACATCATCATTCCACCAATCGCTCCTCTTCCCTCCCGTAACCACAAACTTCTGCTGAACACTCTAACACTACATTTTTAAACCTACCCCATACCTCTTCGATCCCATTTCCTATGCTCTCATTAGCCCATCTATCCTCCAATAGCTTTTTATATCTTACCCTAACTGCCTTCTCTTTTAGTTTATACACCTTCACCTCTCTCTTCCCTGATGCTTCTATTCTCCTTGTATCCCATCTACCTTTTACTCTCAGTGTAGCTACAACTAGAAAGTGATCTGATATATCTGTGGCCCCTCTATAAACATGTACATCCTGAAGTCTACTCAAGTCTTTTATCTATATATATCTTTTATCTATATATATATATATATATATATATATATATATATATATATATATATATATATATATATATATATATATATATATATATATATATATAATATGAATTCAGTAACCTGAATTCATATTATATATATATGGTTACTGAAAGCAGTGAAGAGTTTTTACGAGGATAGTGAGGCTCAAGTTAGAGTATGTAGGAAAGAGGGAAATTTTTTCCCAGTAAAAGTAGGCCTTAGACAAGGATGTGTGATGTCACCGTGGTTGTTTAATATATTTATAGATGGGGTTGTAAGAGAAGTAAATGCGAGGGTCTTGGCAAGAGGCGTGGAGTTAAAAGATAAAGAATCACACACAAAGTGGGAGTTGTCACAGCTGCTCTTTGCTGATGACACTGTGCTCTTGGGAGATTCTGAAGAGAAGTTGCAGAGATTGGTGGATGAATTTGGTAGGGTGTGCAAAAGAAGAAAATTAAAGGTGAATACAGGAAAGAGTAAGGTTATGAGGATAACAAAAAGATTAGGTGATGAAAGATTGAATATCAGATTGGAGGGAGAGAGTATGGAGGAGGTGAACGTATTCAGATATTTGGGAGTGGACGTGTCAGCGGATGGGTCTATGAAAGATGAGGTGAATCATAGAATTGATGAGGGAAAAAGAGTGAGTGGTGCACTTAGGAGTCTGTGGAGACAAAGAACTTTGTCCTTGGAGGCAAAGAGGGGAATGTATGAGAGTATAGTTTTACCAACGCTCTTATATGGGTGTGAAGCGTGGGTGATGAATGTTGCAGCGAGGAGAAGGCTGGAGGCAGTGGAGATGTCATGTCTGAGGGCAATGTGTGGTGTGAATATAATGCAGAGAATTCGTAGTTTGGAAGTTAGGAGGAGGTGCGGGATTACCAAAACTGTTGTCCAGAGGGCTGAGGAAGGGTTGTTGAGGTGGTTCGGACATGTAGAGAGAATGGAGCGAAACAGAATGACTTCAAGAGTGTATCAGTCTGTAGTGGAAGGAAGGCGGGGTAGGGGTCGGCCTAGGAAGGGTTGGAGGGAGGGGGTAAAGGAGGTTTTGTGTGCGAGGGGCTTGGACTTCCAGCAGGCATGCTTGAGCGTGTTTGATAGGAGTGAATGGAGACAAATGGTTTTTAATACTTGACGTGCTGTTGGAGTGTGAGCAAAGTAACATTTATGAAGGGATTCAGGGAAACCGGCAGGCCGGACTTGAGTCCTGGAGATGGGAAGTACAGTGCCTGCACTCTGAAGGAGGGGTGTTAATGTTGCAGTTTAAAAACTGTAGTGTAAAGCACCCTTCTGGCAAGACAGTGATGGAGTGAATGATGGTGAAAGTTTTTCTTTTTCGGGCCACCCTGCCTTGGTGGGAATCGGCCGGTGTGATAATAATATAAAAATAATATGAATTCCTTAGCATATACGAAGTTTAATCTCTATTTTACTCATCAAAATAATAATCTTTATGGTAGTGTACAGGTGAACTGCAGCCGTAATGATCATTATGAAGTCGATAGTCTGCAAACCTAACTAAACTTTTTTTTTTTTCACCGGGCTAGAAAAAAAAATGTGAACGCAGCGAACTCGACTCCCCTGAGGAACACCACTGCCAGGGTGGTATTGTTAGTTTGTCTACATCACAGGAAATACGTGTTGAAATTTTCTAATACACGAGACTACACGAGTTGACTCATGTTCGCATTTCATACTTAACTGAATTATTTGATTAGATTTTACGTTTTCAATAGAAATCGGTCTCCCCCCCCCCCCGAGGCAGATTGCACAAGTATTTAAGGAAAACACGTGGATCATTCGTACACTAGCTGTTTCTCCAGTAGTGCACGGAAATTCAATTTTACGTGTCTCCGTATGTTATTACAACTTATGCTATTTACTATATACAAATCCGTTAGTGTATAAATAGGAGAGCACCATGAAGCGCGTGTGGTGCGTGCGAGATGAAGAGCCAGATGTCATGGTGGGCCCAGAGGCTGGCCAGGTAAACACATCTTGTGTACTAATATTTCTGTTCCTCTATTTGTACCAGCTACACGTCCACCCCTTCCCACACATACACAGTGTACACATACACAAAGTGTACACTTACACATACACAAAATACGCAGGTGCACGAACATACACATATATACACACGTGCACATGCACATACACACACACACACACACACACACACACACACACACACACACACACACACACACACACACACACACACACACACACAGCATCCTGAATTTGTTTAATTAACTGATCACTAATCTCCCATGAAATACTCTCTTATACTCTCGCAATAAAATCCCCCAACAGACACACAGTGTAGAAGATTACAAAGTGAATAATGAAAGCCACGGTTTTACACTGTGCGTGACTAATAACTTAAGTTTACATTCTATCACTAGTGGGGGTTAGGAGGTTAGAGGAGCCTAGGATGGGGTGGGGTGTAGGGAGAAAAGCAAAAAGCAATTTTCCAATTATTCACAGCTACAAATAGGTTGGGATTAATACCTTAAGCCTCTCAAGGGGTGGATGAAAGGAGTCTGCCATAAAAGTACACAGGTCTGACAACTCCTTCAAGAAAGTTCTCTTATATTTTGGCGTCTGGGTATCGATAAGACGTTATGCATTAATAAGGAAACAAAGGGAAGGAGGGCGTTGGACAGGCAAGCGGTAGCCTCGGTGTGTGTGTGTGTGTGTGTGTGTGTGTGTGGATTCGTTACACGCCCGCACGCCCACACTACACAACTTGGATACACGCCCGTGTTCCCTCCACGCCCGCATGATCACCTCACGCTCATGGCCACCCACTTATTCCTACATTTCTATTCATGTCCACTCACCAGCAAACCCATATCTGCATTTGTGGCTCACTGATCAGAGCGTTCGGCACACAACTGAGAGGTTGCGGGTTCGATGCCTGGGTAATGCTCAAGGTACAAGTAACTTTGCTTACAAAAAATGTCCCTGTTCACTAAGCAGTAAACAGGCACCTGGGTGATAGTCCACAGTACCTATTTATAGTTATGCAGAACAACTCCGCGGCCCAGTCTCAACATTGACTCCTTAATCAGTCAAACTGTTATTGTTCACAGCACGCAGTCTAATGTGAACACTAAAGCCCGGCTAATCAAGCACTTCATGAAGGTATCTGTTAAATTAGAAATAGTTTGAGGGTCTGTTAGTAATTCTCCTTATATCTGAAAAGTGTTGAAAAGTCTTGAGCTCTATATACCTGGAGAGGGTTTCGAGGGTCAACGCCCCCGCGGCCCGGTCTGTGACCAGGCCTCATAATAATATCTTTATTTACTATAAGTACATGTACAAGGTATACAAGCCTAGCTGACATCAATGGCATACTACTATATAGAAAGTCACTTTATTAGGTCAGTTTTGTCCCAGGATGCGACCCACACTAGTTGACTAACACCCAGGCACCTATTTTACTGATAGGTGAACACAGACAACCGGTGTAAGGAAACACGTCCGATGCTTCCACCCTTTCGCCGGGAATCGAACCCGGACCCTTACCGTGTGAAGCGAGAGCTTTTGCCACCAGGCACCATAGTTTATACTACTTATACCTTAGTGTAAAAAATAAAAATGCACAATACCGTGACTGGAACAATACACAAACTCGCACACAGGAGAAAGAAACTTATGACGACGTTTCGGTCCGACTTGAACCATTTACTAGTCACGCACTAACACACAAAGGTAAGGGAGCCAGTATATATATTCTTACTTCCCCCCCCCCACTTTTAATTTTTTTTTAATTTTGATCCGTCTTATGTTCCTCCTACTCTCAGGAGCACTGGTTCATTCCTGTACAAACATGTGGTTACACAAACCGTACCACGGGCGGGGATTGAACTCGTGGCGAGTGAGTCGACGACTCACTCGCCACGAGTTTAATCCCCGCCCGTGGTATGGTTTGTTTGCAGTCGTGTCATTACGATTTCGTGAGTCATGTAGTTACACCCTGACTCCCTCCCTACACAAAAAAGGGGCGCAGAAAAAAAAATTGAAAAAAAAAAAAACGATCATTCCAAACTGCTACACATCATTAGAAAAATAACACAAAGAATAAGTAAGACTGAAGACAACTGGAGGAGCGGGAAGAGGAAGGTCTCTCAGAGGACGACGTGAGTTATGTAACTTAATAGCAGATTCCAAGAAATATTCACATCCTATCAGGAAGGATACCGGAAACACGCAGGCTAACCTAATGGTAACGTTGTTTATTATGTTTAAGCCAATTTCTCTGCGTATGCTATTTAGGTTAAGGGATGGGAGGAGAGTCCTTGCCAAATGATGCTAAACCACGCAGTTGTGTCAAAAGGAAAGGCAAGTGCACTCCTGAAGGCACTGGACACATCTATGATAATATGACCACATCAAATCTCACAATACTGTACACTACAGGAGACGAGAGAGAGAAATAAGTAACGATGATGTGTAGCAAATCACTGGAGACACGACAGCTGCCAGAGACCTGCGAAACTACAAGTGAAATGCCGATCGTCCAAAAAATTAAAACATGCAAAAAGTGCTGAGCTACAAGACATTATCGTTACCATATTATAAATTACAAAGTAATAGCGATGATAATAAGGAACAAATCAGTTAGCCAACTTAAAACGCATGGGTTCAGAAAGGACAAATCCTGTCTAGTAAAATGATGGAACTGTATGACGAGATGAACAAAATCAGTCACTTACAATATACCCTTCAGAAATCTAAATAAGGAGGCATGCATAAATCAAGTATTAGAATACGCAGCTCCAGCATGTTACTCTCATCTCATCGAGTAGACAAAGTAAATTGAGAAAGCTCGCAGTATTACTCTGTTTCAAGTCGCAGAACTACGAGAGCTGAGGTATGAAGGCAAAATAAGTAAGCCATATCTTTCATTACTAAAAAAAAAAATGTCAGATCCAGGTAAAACGTGATCACAACGTATGGTATATTTAGAGATAATAATAATAATAATAATAATAATAATAATAATAATAATAATAATAATAATAATAATAATAATAATAATGTTTATTTCCCTGGGTTGTCTTTCTTCTGCCTTGTGTTATTGTGCCTTCATTATTTATTTTTTATTATTTCCCCCCATCTGTGTTCTTGCTCTTACCCTCTGTGGGCACCAGCTCCCTTGTGGGCACCTAGCTCCCTTGTGGGCACCTAGCTCCCTTGCAGTGCTCCCCTTTCTTAGTATTTGACTGGCTCGTCCTCCTTCTTACTTCCCCACTACTACTTCCTTCCACCTTCACTACTACTATCACTACCTCTTCCTGCCTATATATACCCTTATGCTCTACTTCTCGTTAGTGTGAGTTTGTAAATGGTCCAAGTCGGACCGAAACGTCGTCGTAAGCTCCTCTCTTTTATGTGCAGGTTATTTTTATACAGGCCTAGCTGGCATCAATGACATACTACTATATAGAAAGCCGCTTGTTATGCAGAGCATTTCGGGCAAATTAGGTCAATTTTGTCCCAGGATGCGACCCACACCATTCGACTAACACCCAGGTACCCATTTTACTGATGGGTGAACATAGACAGCAGGTGTTTGATGGGAACACGTTCTGTTTTTCAGCCGCACGTGGGATCGACCCCCGGACCTCAGCGTGTGAGCTGTGTGCGCTAGCAATCGAGCTAGAGGCACAAGTAAGAAAAAATGCCACTTTTTTGAGTCTTGGTATTCTATAATAACAAATGTAAAATATCTTTCTTAAGCAAAGGGCAACTGAAAAATTACAAGATTTTAATTAGTACATACATGTAGATCCTTTACAATATGTCATAATCTACACTTGGAAAATCCTAGAAGGAATGGTCCCGAATCTGCACACAGAAATCACTCCCTACAAAAGTAAAAGACTGGGCAGGCGGTGCAAAATACCCCCAATGAAAAGTAGGGGCGCCATTGGTACACTAAGAGAAAACATTATAAGTGTCCGGAGCCCAAGCTTCCCACCATGTATAAGGAGAATTACCAATAGGCCCCTGGCTGCCTTCAAGAGGGAGCTGGACAGTGGGAGCCGGATCAGCTAGGCTGTGGTTCGTATGTTGGACTACGTGCGGCCAGCAATAACAACCTGGTTGATCAGACCCTGATCCAATGGGAGGCCTGGTCGTGGACCAGGCCTTGGGGGCGTTGATCCCCAGAATTCCCTCCAGGTAGATACAGACTTAATGAGATGTGAGGGAACAGAACAAAACGAGGAAAGAACCAAAGGAAGAATTCCTTCGTTGCGAGGGTAATGAACAAATGGAATTTATCAGAAGAGGGAGTCCACTCGATACATGGATTAAAAAAAAAAGTAGATATGACAGAACCCAAAAGGGGCAGGGAACAAGTCTCATCAGTTAATCGACGTGCCAAGGCAAATAATTTACAGGTGAAGTCCGCCGTTGTATTACCAAGACGGTCAACTGTATCACTGTTCCCTCCGTTCTTTTAGCAAGACAACCCATCCTCATTCTCGGGTATTCTTAAGCATTTCCCATCGTCAAATCCTGAACGTTCCCTATATGCAGATTTGTTTCTATTTTAGGTTAGGTTAGGTAACATACATGAAAGCATCTTTAACCACAAGTAAGTAAATTTAAAGAAGAAACTGGCGTGGCACGTCTGGCAGTGAAGTCTCGGCAAATATGGGCAACGTTCAAATCTGCACGCATATCACGCTTGGTGAGGGGGACTGGACTGTACACAAACACGCAAAGCAGCCTCGCGTATCGATTAAACAAAAATACCTGAGGGGTGGATATCACATGAAAACATCTATCCAAAGGAACATAAACTACTTAACATCAGTAACATATGCATGGCTAGCAAATGCAACAATTGCTTTCATAATACTAAACATGGAGTCTCACCTAGAGCTATATGCTGTACAATATACTGTGTATTATATAATGCATACTGTGCATCTATCCAAAGGAACATTAAATGTTCGATATCATCTACATATGCATGGTTGGCAAATACAAGAATTACTTTTAGAATACTAAACAAGGAATGTCTCAAGTGTTATATGCTGTGCTAGAACAGGACACAACCCAGCTCCTAGGCAGGCACATACGGGAGCTCAAGAACGTCCAGAGGTTTGTTGCCAGATAGGTTTTGAAGTCGAGGCGAAAGGAAATACAAGTAATGACAAAACCTCACATCATTTAGAGACACGAGAGAAATTATCACCACTTATAAGGTAATTAGGAATATAAGCAGCATTGATAAAGACATGTTAAGAGGGACCAGAACAAGGGGGCATAAAAGGAGGCTGAATTCTAAAACAACAACCAACCAAAAGCAACCACAACGACAACCACCACCATTACCAGAAAAGGATAAAAATGCTAAACGTCGAAAAAAAAAACCTAGGGTGCCCAGTCTTCCAGGCCGGATATAAGAAAGAGCTTAAGTAGTGGAAGGGTATTGCAAAACAAGACAATCATGCCACTTACGTATCGGGGGTTGGGCCAGGAGCTGGAAATCAACTGCTGGAGACTACGCAGCTTAGCCGAGTGCAGGCACACGCATCCACGTGTGACGGTAACCTACGTAAGACAGACAAGGAGTGATGCAAATGTCTCACCACCGTGAAATATCTTTTCTTGTGGCACAAGTCTTCCCGCTGCTCCACTTATCAACACCAAAGTTTCCTTTTATTTCTTGCTACTCTTTAAGTGAACACATTCATGTAGGACTTTCAAGTCATACGGCATTATAATATTGTACATTTTAACGCAGTTTAACCACAATGATAAATTTTCAAAACGTTGTGGTGGAGCATCGATCACATGCTTAAGGAATACAGCGAAGACAATTAGCATTACTTATACATTGTATTATGATGCCGTGTTCAGTTTGGATGCCAGGAAGGACAACCAGTGCATCGTCATGCTGTGTACAATTTGTGGTGACTAGTGTGTGTAAACAATCAATTTTGTTCCATCGTGCCAAAATGGATGATCCGGAACTTTTAATGTTACCTTGGCAATTCCTTCACCATACTACCATCATACTCCACTATATTGATTTCATGGAAGGGCGGAGGGAGGGAAGAGAAGAGAGGACGGCGGAGACTGCAAGGTACGAGGGTAGACAGGCATTTATACTTTCAAAACACTCTCATATAAATGTCTCGTTACTGAGATATTCTGGGATGAGGGAAGGAGAAACCTGGGATACCTTTCTTAATCGCTCGCCGATCACAAACATCTAGTCTCTAATTCATTACACGTGAGTTTCCGGAGTTTAACCGTATCCCTGCTGGCTTGTTGGCAGAAAAACAAGAACGGTAATTCTCAAATTTCAAGCCACCTTAGTTAGATATTGTTTTCACTCTTATTTGATCGGTGGTAGTGAGTCCAGATCCTAGAATGCGCTGACTCACTAATACCTTTCGGACGATGCACTTCTAGACAAAGTTGTTCTTGCTGAAGGAACAGTAAAAAAAATATTTTGTCATTTATGTGGCAGTATTGCTCACCTGTTGTGTGGCAATGAGGTCCCTTGTCTGCCTCTGTTTTTATGTCTAAATGTCTCTATGTCTCTCTTTCTGTATTTCTCTGTCTTTTTGTTTCTCTCTCTCTCAGCCTATTTTCCTCCATTCTTCGTGACCATTTCCTTCGCCTCTTCGTATTCACTTCTTAATTTTCTGTCAGTCTTTTAGATCTCTTTCGTTTCTTATTTTATCTGTCCTCTGTCTTAGTTATTGTTGACCTCTTGCGATTTGCACTTTCGTCGACGACTTTAATTATTTCTCTCCCCTCCCTTCATACACTCCCATTTCTCACGCCTTCCCATTTCTCCCTCCTCCTCACTCATATTCTCCCTTCATACAAATTTTCCTCCCTTACCCCCTCCTTTCCCCTTCATACGCTTTTCCTGGCACTCTCCAGAATCCTTCCATCGTAACACCCCCTTCCCTTCGTGCCTTGTGGAAAGCTCTTCGACGGATGCCAATCAACGTCGCCTGTGTTATCGCTGCTCTCACAGCCGACAAGTTGGCGATTACAAAAACGACCTCTGGTAGACTGCGCGGCGGACGCGTGTACGAGCGCAGGGAGGCAGGGTCAGAGGGACCACGCCTCGCCCCGCCAACGGTACAAGAGATAATTATATAGCGCCCAAGGTAACCCCAGCTCCCGTTCTCGCTCGCCTTTCGTTACCTGTCCTATTGCATCGCGCGGCGGCGTTGGTGGCGGTGGTTACGGCGGCGGAGATGACGGAGAATGCGGCGGCAGCGGTATCGGAAATGGGGAAGTTATTAGAATGTTAGGTTTAAAGCCTATCAACTTTCCGTGGGTATCTGAGGATGTATTTCGTCTGTTCACTAACATCAAAAACAGTTTAATGCCCAGATGTATACCTTAATTCACACAAGGAATACACACAGTGTATACATGAGTGTATTCCTTATGTGAATGCTTCGGGAAGGGTAGGTGGAAACCTCTAACCTGTACATGTGAGGTGAGAGGGAAAGGAGGTGAACGAAACACAGCGGCAGCGAGCGAAACATTCCAACATCCCCAGAGGACATGGCAGAGCCGAGTAGCTGAACCCTGGGTGCTGTGAATGATTATTTGTTTCTTATCAATTTCCATTCCCCCTCCTCCCTGGGTGTCAAGTGAGCAAACGCAGACTCACGGGGCAGACTCCTGGTAAGCAACGATAGTATATCAACCTACCTGGCTTAACTTGGTTCACGCACGGCAAAGCCACGTAGTTGCTGTTAGTTCATTTATAAGTAAAAGAACCCCGACGCAGGTCTTTTTCCTAAGATGACCCGCTCAGTGGTACCGGTCTAATGGCGGTGGCTTGAAACTATGAAGGTGGAGCAGGCACTGGCCCTATGATGGGCCATGGCTGCATGACAGCTGGCTTACCTGTGCTGGACTCGGGGCTAGTCTCACGTTTGGTGTTGTTCGTAAGTGAAAATGGAGTAACTCTTTAGGTTAAAATTTAGGCTAACTCTTTAAGCTACCACGGTTGGAGGAGGTCCGCTTAATTTTTGTAAACAAGATCCAGCATAATTGCAATGTGCGGCTACCCTACTCTATATGAGAATTACATTAGGTAAACACGCAGCGTGTGGCTGCCCTTTTCTATATGAAAGTTACACTGTGCAACAGAAAGCCTGCTCTGTTCCCCTGGTTTAAGGCAAGAATATAGGGAGGAAGGAAAGAAGAAGGATGATTAAAGAGGCAGTTAAGGACATGCAATCACATGAACGTTACGCTTAGGACCGTCCTATTATCAAGCCCCTAACTTATAAATAGCCCAGAAAGGACCGGAATTCTGCTAGTTTGCATTTCCAGTATGTAATTTAAAAAGCTATTCTTCACATTATTAAGCAGTGTAGTTTATTTTTTTTTGTTAGGGTGTTTAGGTCTTCTTCCCTAAAGGGCGACCCCCACTAGCCGACCTAGCTCCTAGGAGAGACCTCCTCCAGCAGTCTTACCAATGAAATGGGTTATTTAAAATTAACCAGAAAACACTGCACATGCCAACAGTTGCATAAATCGCTCCCCTAGTTACAGTACGCCAGTGCTGAAAATTTGAAACCGGTCGGATCAATCATTCTCAAGTTATGAACGAGAACCTAGGAGAAAAAAAAACCCTGCCTGTCAACCACTTTAAGAAACCTCTTCGCGGATCCCTAGTTAAAGCTTCAAGAAACATTTTTACTTCATTATTCAGACTATAAAAAGAAGCAAAATTAGTTGGATGAATAAAAAAAAGAACACAAATTAAATTATTATACAGTTTATTCTTTATTATTATTTTTTCAATGACTGAGTCAATTGAAATATTTTGCTGTTATCTAAGATTCACTCTCCGAATTTTATTATAATCTGAATATGCAATGAATTAATGTTTAATTATTAATGTAACAAATCCTTCTGTATATAAACGTTAATGAATAACTAAACTGTAATAAACACTTAATTCTCAGTAATAAACCACATGAAGATAGAAACTCAGGAGATTAATTGATCTGTATATTTCGACCCCCTTCTGGGATCCTCTTCAGCAGATACACAAATGAAATGAGAACATTTTATCCTACGTTTCTGTCTCTATGTGGGTTATTACTGAACGTTAATATTTTTATCATATGCTACTGAATTAGTTACGTGTGCTCTAACCTGACTCCAGTCACAGTTTTTTTTATATTTTTTACATCTCCTCACTTCATGCTCCGAGGATGGCCAAGGCCACATGCAAGCTTTGTGAGTTTGTTAGCTCTTCTTCTGACTCAGACTCTCTCATCCATCTCTTGTGGTCTAACAAATCCACCGATAAATTATTGATAATTTCCAGCAGGCAGGCAAACACTCCGACATGCTCCCTGCCATAAACAAAAAAAATCCTTCGGCAAATCACAACCTTCCTCCCCCTCCAATGGTCTATCCCATCGACCTAACGCGCCTTGATCCCCTCAAAGCGGATTGTACGCTAAATAGTAAACAGGCCAGAGGATTAGATGCCACCCGATCCGTTCCTCTCGTCTCTCTCGTGGGACGGTTTGTGGGATTTTCATATCGTTGGAAAAAAATATCAGTAATCCTTATTCGGGATATTGATGTTACGATTTATTGATTGCTACTGGATACGAGATTTTCGAAAAAGATTATGACCCCCTCCCCCCATCCCGCGGAAAAAATCTCAGATTTTTTTTTAGTATATATACTTTTATAATTTTGCAATATACATTTGACTGTGAAAGATAGGCGAAGTTTTAGAAGTTTCTTGATAAAGATGATAATGTTTTGTTGGTTATAATGAAGAATCTGATAAGACATTTCTTCTATAATGGACACGTCAATCAAAGGTAAATTGGGTGTTAATTTTCACCTTTTTTACTGCTTTCTTTTCAGTGTAGTATAAAGTTTTTTTGTGCATTCTCAACCACACATTCGAGCTAACATTTAGGTGTTCTCACGCAAACAAAAAAATACACAAAAGACACACATGCAAACATACACACACGCACGCACACATGCATGCGAGCGTACGCACGCACACACACACACACACACACACACACACACACACACACACACACACACACACACACACACACACACACACACACACACACACACACACACACACACACACACACACACACACACACACACACTGGAGTACGTAAATAAGCTTCCAAGTGGGGAGAGACTCCTACAAGTCAATGTTTGTTGATAACAGACAACTAATGAGAAGTGAGATTACTTCACAACAACCTGGACAAGCTACAATGAATTTTAAAAAGCAGTTGCTAGAGTTGAACCATAAAAACGTAACTTCGAAAAGGGAATAGAATGAGCAAGGATTAGTTTAAGACATTTGTCGTAAGATCCTAACGACCAGTTCTGGAGCACATTGCATCGGAGGTGGCACCCTCACCTTATGTAGAGAAAAACTCGAGAAATTCCAAAAGTATACATACAGATTATTGAGTAAGTTGAGGAAATTGAGTTATGAGGAAACAATGAGATCGCTAAATCTGCTCATGGAATAAAAGAGTAAAAGGTGACATGATCATAACATACAAAATACATCGGGATCACAGAGGGCAGACAAGGGCAAGACTCTTTACCAGGGAAAGAGGAAGCTACAGACCCGACACAGCCAGAAACACAACAGGAGGTGAGATCACCGTCCCATTATGACCACCGTCACATCACCATGTGAGAACACAGTTGTTCGAAATACTCTGGCAACTTCATCTCACTGAATTTAATAAAAAATGAGTAACTGTTAACTTACACTGCGAAACAGAAGCCTCCACTGTAACCCACAATACATACCGTATACTAGAGAAACATATACACTATCATTGCCACTGTTTACTGTGAAATATTTTAAAGTATTGTTAATATTTATCATCTATCATACAATTCGTAAATATATTTCTTATTGTGGGTAGCTGCAAGTATCTCTCCTGACTAACCATTATATATCATCTTAATTCTCAGAAGAGGTACCTAATTACCGTACATATGGAACCAGTTACCTATTATTCTAATCAGGCATTTCTTGAATATAAAAGTGAGGGATGACAAGAGAGATAATAAATTACCAACCATTTAAAAAAGGAATGAAAAGTAGTAAATCAAAATAGGTCAAGATTACAATAGTTTACCTATGAAAAAGGGAGTGATTTAGAGTTGATAATTACAATCTATTTCACTATGTTAGTATACATCACACTCGGATGAAACCAAACTTACGGGTATATGGCTAGGGGTGATAGACGGATATCTACTCACTCGAGGTCACCAGCCAACCAGACTTCCACCTTCCTGGAACAGGCATGAGCCTGTTCCAGGCTGGTGCCTGGAACAGGCGAGTAACCATGGTCCCAGGACTGAAATGTATCCAATAAAGATATCCTAAGTGTATGCACTTGTATTTTCTCATCCACAGATCGGTGTCATTGTAACTTCTACCTCTACATTGGACCCATGAGCTTGTTTTCAACCTGGAACTTATGAAGGCCGTGCGAACAGTCCCTATACATTACAAAGAACAAGAGAACACAACTGGAAGCTACACGCCCAACACAGCCACAAACACAACAAGAGGACACCGCTAGAAGCTACACACCTGACATGCCACAAACACAACAGGAACAAGAGAACACAACTGAAAGCTAAACAGCAACAAACACTTTGAAAAGGCTTCATCACAAGAATAATAAAGAATTGGAATGAGTCAGACACACAGAAGATAGATCAGATCTAAGTGACAAACGAGAAAAAGCCAACGTAAACAATTTCAGTGCTAAGAGGCTAGATCTCCACCATCTCCTCACAAATTCAAAGAGGTAATTACACACACCCACGACAAAAACACACAAACCTCCCTGACTGACCACCTCTCGTACTGTTTCGGCTTCCCTCCGCCCACATCCCCTCATCACCCCCTCCCCCCCCCAAAAAAAAACTACCAACTACGGGCAGAACTCGGCAACACGTATTTTTTCGTTTAATTGTTGCTCTTGCTCAAGTCCAAACCTCTTTTCCCCTGGGGCTTACAGCTGTTATATGCAAATAAGCATTGTTTTATAATCCTTATAACGTAGCCTCGCGTGGATAGAAGAGCAGCCACGGAGTGTTGTTAGTCGATAAATGTCCTGTTGAATTTGTTACATTTACGCTTTGCTTAGTTGAATTCTGAAATTGATAATGCGCGCGCAAGCGAGAGAGAGAGAGAGAGAGAGAGAGAGAGAGAGAGAGAGAGAGAGAGAGAGATTCTAAACTGGTCTATTGACAGACAGGTATCCTGACAGATTGACATAGCACGCCAGTCGGAATAGAAGCGTTGCAAATGCATACGTGTGTGAACGTACGTGCATGTGTACGTACATAAACAAGCGCGTGTACATGCAGTCGTGCCTGCTGGATGTGGGGAGGGAAGGAAGGCTACGAAGCCATATGAAGGAAATGCTTTTCAGCCAGCACACAACAACGCAGTTAAAACGAACAATAAAGCACCTCACAGGAAGAGAGTATCAGTCTTCATAATTTTACATTTATATTCAAGATTCTTTGAGCTAACTCCTTTTCTCGTGTCCGCTTAGCAAGGCGCCTTAATTCTCGTTAATCCGAATGTGTGACTAGGGGCTCTGGTAGCCGGATGGAGCCGATTTATTTGGATAACCAGAAGTACGATTTAGCGGGAGGTGGTGAGCACAATTAAAAAAGAACAATGAAAAACAGAGACGACTTCTAGACACCAGCTGGGTGACGTGTGTGTGTGTGTGTGTGTGTGTGTGTGTGTGTGTGTGTGTGTGTGTGTGTGTGTGTGTGTGTGTGTGTGTGTGTGTGTGTGTGTGGTGTGTGTGTGGTGTGTGTGTGTGGTGTGTGTGGTGTGTGTGTGAGATGTGTGTGTGTGTGTGTGTGTGTGTGTGTGTGTGTGTGTGTGTGTGTGTGTGTGTGTGTGTGTGTGGTGTGTGTGGTGTGTGTGGTGTGTGTGTGTGTGTGTGTGTGTGTGTGTGTGTGTGTGTGTGTGTGTGTGTGTGTGTGTGTGTGTGTGTGTGTGTGTGTGTTGTGTGTGTGTGGTGTGTGTGTGTGGTGTGTGTGTGTGTGTGTGTGTGTGTGTGGTGTGTGTGTGGTGTGTGTGTGTATGTGTGTGTGTTGTCTGTGTGTGTGTTGTATGTGTGTGTTTTGTATGTGTGTGTGTTGTATGTGTGGTGTGTGTGTGTGGTGTGTGTGTGTGGTGTGTGTGTGTGTGGTGTGTGTGTGTGGTGTGTGTGTGTGGTGTGTGTGTGTGGTGTGTGTGTGTGGTGTGTGTGTGGTGTGTGTGTGGTGTGTGTGTGGTGTGTGTGTGGTGTGTGTGTGGTGTGTGTGTGTGTGGTGTGTGTGGTGTGTGTGTGTGGTGTGTGTGTGTGGTGTGTGTGTGTGGTGTGTGTGTGGTGTGTGTGTGGTGTGTGTGTGGTGTGTGTGTGTGGTGTGTGTGTGGTGTGTGTGTGTGTGTGGTGTGTGTGTGTGTGTGTGTGTGGTGTGTGTGTGTGTGGTGTGTGTGTGTGTGGTGTGCGTGTGGTGTGTGTGTGGTGTGTGGTGTGTGTGGTGTGTGTGTGGTGTGTGGTGTGTGTGGTGTGTGTGGTGTGTGTGGTGTGTGTGTGGTGTGTGTGTGGTGTGTGGTGTGTGGTGTGTGTGTGGTGTGTGGTGTGTGTGATGTGGTGTGTGGTGTGGTGTGTGGTGTGGTGTGGTGTGTGGTGTGGTGTGGTGTGTGGTGTGTGGTGTGTGTGTGTGTGTGTGTGTGTGTATGTGTGTGTGTGTGTATGTGTGTGTGTGTGTGTGTGTGGTGTGTACTCACAAAATTTCGGTAGAAGGGGTGGTGTGTGTGTGTGTGTGTGTGTAAGTAACAATGTTTTCATTTCAACTGTCCCCCCGTCTCCCCCTCCCCCCGAGTCGTCTGGGGTTCACCTCTCCTTGCCCCTGGCCATATAAACAGGTATTTCGTTTTTTGTGTTATTACTGTGGGAACAAAAGGAAGTATTCTCACATTCTTACATGCATCCCATCGTATAGAGAAGTAAATTACCACTTCCACAATGTGTCCTGATCATCTCTGTTTTTTTGTTGTCTCTCCTCGCGTAGTGAAAAACTCAATACCCAAGTGATGGTACATGGTGTGAAATTTGTCTGAACTAAGAAACGGAGCATGTAAAAAGTTGCTTTCTTCCAGTTTGTTAGATTTTAAATTCGACTGACTATGCGTGGGTCATTAAGGATGCACGACAGAACTACGCTATCAGGAGTACTTTTAGCCCTAAAATTGTAAATTCATTGCATATGCTGTACACATCTACGCATCTCTTAATACACATATATACACCTATAGGTGTATATACAAAGACGTACATCTCTCCGTTCAAACACACCAAGATGTGTGTGTATGTATGTATATACACCGCTGCATTCTTTTCGTTAGTAGGTAGACACATTGTCCCTATTATCCCTCTTAACAAAAAATACATACAGTCAAGAAGAGAAATTGTGATAAGTAACTAATATAGTGAAATAACTGACAACCCTATTGTTGCGGTGCTGCCATCTATCAGCCGTAGGAGGAGCTACGACAGATATAGGCTTCCTATTTTATTATTGTGGGTGGAGGGGGTTGCCAGTACTTGCCAACTGGTTATCAGTTATATACAGTACACCCAATTATCAATTATACACCCAGTTAATTATAAACCCGGTTATCAATTATAAACCACTTATCAATTATGCACCCAGTTATCAGTTAAACACTCAGTTGTCAATTATACACCTAGTTATCAATTATACATCCACTTATCAATATACATTCAGTTATCAATTATGCTCAGTTATATGTTATACACTCAATAGTTATTTACAAGCCCAGTTATCAATTATAAACAGATTAATGAGATACCTCTCTAGGCACACCACTGAATAAGATAAAGAATTTATCCAAAGAATATTTGTGAACTTCGTGTATATGTGTACATATGGTGTATGGTGAATATGTATGGGTGTGTGCTGTATTTGCGTGTGTGTGTACTCACCTACATGTGGTTGCAGGGGTCGATTCACAGCTCCTGGTCCCGCCTCTTCACTAGTCGCTACTGAGTCACTCTCCCTGAACCATGAGCTTTATCATACCTCTGCTTAAAGCTATGAATGGATCCTGCCTCCACTACATCGCTTCCCAAACTATTCCACTTCTTGTCCTCTGTGACTGAAGAAATACTTCCTGACATCCCTGTGATTCGTCTGTGTCTTCATCTTCCAACTGTGTCCCCTTGTTGCCGTGTCCCATCTCGAACATTCTGTCTCTGTCCACCTTGTCAATTCCTCTCAGTATTTTATATGTCGTTATCTTGTCCCCCCCTATCTCTCCTGTCCTCCAGTGTTGTCAGGTCGATTTTCCTTGACCTCTCCTCGTAGGACATACCTCTTAGCTCTGGGACTAGTCTTGTTGCAAATCTTTTCACTTTCTCTAATTTCTTTACGAGCTTGGCTAGATGTAGGTTCCAAACTAGTGCTGCATACTCCAATATGGGCCTAATATACAGTGTACAGGGTTCTGAACGATTCCTTATTAAGATGGCGGAATGCTGTTCTTAGGTTTGCTAGGCGCCCATATGCAGCAGCAGTTATTTGTGCGCCTCAGGAGATGTGCCTGGTGTTATACTCACCCCATGATCTTTCTTCTTGAGTGAGGTTTGTAGTCTCTGACCCCCTAGACTGTACTCCGTCTGCGGTCCTCTTTGTCCTTCCCCAATCTTCATTACTTTGCACTTGGTGAGGTTAAACTCCAGGAGCCAATTGCTGGACCAGGCCTGCAAACTGTCCAGATCCCTTTGTAGTTCTGCCTGGTCCTCGTCCGATTGAATCCTTCTCATCAACTTCACATCATCTGCAAACAGGGACACTTTGGAGTCTATTCCTTCCGTCATGTCGTACAGGAATACCAGAAACAGCACCGGTCCTAGGAATGGTGTGTATGTGTGTGTGCATAGAGCATGTATGTATTTGTGTACGTGAGTGTATCATCCACTTGCATTAAGTAAATATACAAGATAAAAAATGTATAGTAGTAGTAGTAGATAATATACTTTCGTATGTCCAACAGAAAAAGAGGGTGGTCCCAGCAGCGCCCTCTGGGCATGCAGCTGTCACTTCCCGCATACCTCCACTCTACATATCCAGTGTATGTGCCCACATACACCGTGTATGCATCCACATACACCGTGTATGCATCTACATACCCAGTGTATGTGGCCACATACACCGTGTATGCATTTCCCCTCATGCACCAAGTGCAAGTGCACTGTTCATGATGCCACATACACAAAGTGCACGTGGCAGGGGTATGGAAAGTGCTAAACCCATACGAGTTTAATGCAGCTCCATGATGAATAAGAATATGAAGAACAAGAACAAGTAACAAGAACAAAATAAAAAAAAAACATATTTATTAAGTTTTCCTTTTTTTTGAGGTTTTCTTTTGTTCTTCACCAAGAATCGATGAATCATAAAATGAAGAAGTAAATGATAAACGCTATTAAAGCAAGTTCACTAAAGCTGAAGAGCCGTGAGATAATATTGGTCACGAATATACTTGTCGGTGCAGCAGGCATAGATGCCTTAGTCGTAGGACCACACTGGTCGTTGAGGCACACTGGTCGTTGAGGCACACTGGTCGCTGAGGCACACGTCGTTGAGGCACACTGGTCGTTGGGGCACACTGGTCGTTGAGGCACACTGGTCGTTGAGGCACACTGGTCGTTGGTGTGTTGGCCAAGGTTAGGATGAGAGATTTCAAAAGAGGCTGTAGTCTCCAAATGAGTTTAGTGTTTGGGCAAGGCAGCACCATAATCACTAGCAGCAAAAGTAACAGTATCATCAACAGCAGTAACAGAGGCAGCTTCCTGCAGCAACACAAAAAGGCAGTAGCATCCTTAACATGGTAACATTAACACTACAAAAAACACTAAAAAAAGACTGCAATTACTAGCAGACGGACCACCGAAGTTATATTCCTAACAGAATTATCCTCGTGTGGTTACTTATTCTCACAAAAGGGGAGCAGGCTGCAGTATCCCAGCAGTCTCAAAGGGTAGTGCCTACGTCTCAATGATTAGGAGACAGATGATTGCGCTTTCATTACTCCTTGAGCTGATTGGCACGAAGAAATAAGGCTTCACATACAGTATCCGAAGCTAGTAACTGGTTGCCATGAACACACTGAAAGTACCAGTACATATAGCTGTATCCTCGTCAGAGCAGCTAGTAAGCAGTTTGAGGCAGTCGCCACCACAATATCACCTTGAGGAGAAACAGCAGCAGAAATAGCAACAAAAATAACAGAACAATAACAATAAGGGAGAGGTTCAAGTATTGAACGATCATCCTCCACAACAACCACGGGAGAAGCAGTAGGAGCAACAGCGGGACAACAGCAGGTGAGATCAGCCTGCTGTCGTTATGGTGAGGGCCTGAGGCTGACACTTGGCCGCCGTGGAGAATCCCTCGGGCTGTTGCACGCGTTCTTTTTTTTCTTCTCGCTCCTTTGTGGTCCACCTTTT
>NC_091347.1:16069974-16149974 GCF_038502225.1 Cherax quadricarinatus | reverse complement strand
GTCCATTGAGGACACGGCAAATAGTCAAGCGGTTATTAATCAAGTTTTATCTTGGGCCACGGAAAATGATATGATGTGCAATGAGGAAAAATTTCAGTTACTCTGTTATGGAAAACTTGAGGAAATGATATCTAGAATGGAGTATACAATAAACTCTAACCCTACAATAGAACGAAGAACTAATGTGAAGGACTTGGGAGTGATAATATCACAGGATCTCATCAAGTATCACAGCAGTGTCATTATCACATCAGCTAGAAAAATGATAGGGTCGATAACAAGAACCTTAAAAACATGGGCTGCCATGCTAATGATGATCCTCTAAGTCACAGCCTGGTTGATCACGGCTGATTCACCAGGGTTTCTGGTCAACAACCAGACCGCTGGGCCACTGACCCCCGGAACAACGTCCAGGTTGACTCCAGGTAGCCAATAGGGGTTCAGGGTGAGTGAATCTCAAAGCGCTGGACTCCATTTATTGCAACTTACTTTTCATATGAGGTACAATTATGTTGATACTGACAGATTGTGGGAATAAGACAAGCACAATCAAGACTTGTTATAAGAAGACATTTCGTCACTCGTGGCTTTATTTAGCCTTCAGTAAATATCTTGATTGTGCACGCGTGTTGGTTTTTTTTCCCAGAATAAGTTTTACACTATAATCTAAACGTGGTAAAGACAGTCGAAGTACGAGGCTTTACTGTGACAACGCTTCGCCCTTTAGCACCGACTTGTTAAAACTCTAGCGACAAACTTCGTCAAAATAAAACCTCTTTCTTAACTTGGGTTTTTTTTTATTACTATTATCTACATTACATCTTTGTATCGTAACTTTGAATGTTATGAATACTAAAAACAAGTAGTGAGGTAGTGAGTGATTACCAGACCTGGTGGTGGAAATGTTTCACCTACACAGTAAGCTTCTTCAGTCGATGTTGTAAATAATTTCGAAAATCGGCAACATTTTTTACACAAGTGTCTCATTCTTCTTCAGCCGAATACAGAGGAAGCAGCAAAAGCAGTAGAAATTTAAGGACGATGTAGTCAGTTCAAGGACTAATTACATCGTCTTTAAATCTGTACTGCTTCCTTTGCCTCCTCTGTATTCGACTGAAGAAGCCCTAGTATGTAGGCGAAAAGTTTCGGAATAAAAATACCTAACTGTTGCACATGTGTCTAATATATTAACAAGCGTTTAATGCTTAATAAAATACAATCTACCATCACCCGTCCATTATTATTATTAATTATTACTATTGGTATAATAGATTTCATGCTTGCTAACCTGTTCCGTGTAATTTATATAAATATTGTTGAGATGACAATGACTGTTGTTTTGTTATGTTTAAAGCCTATCGAATGCACGAGGGTCATAGACCGCATTGGGCTGCGGGCGACAGGCACAGTATGCTAATTGATCAGGCCCAGCAACCAGGAGGCCTGGTCTGGGACCGGGCGGCGGGTGAGTCGGTGACCTGAAGGAACTACAGGTAATCCGTCAAGAATATTGTAATCCCGAAAAGAAGGATAAGATTATATTCTTTTGCGTATACAACACACCGGCATATACACTTCAGTGTATATGCCAGTGTCTTGTGACGGATGTGTGTCAACCAGGGTTGAGAGTCTCATGTAAAATTATATATTTTGTAGTTGTAAATGCTGCAAATTCATATTTTATTCACTATTCAAGTGTTAAACAAAACTGTGTGAAATACAGAAGTGAAGGAAAACGGGAAGTTATTGTAGAGTGAAAGAAAACGGAGGGTGCGTGATTGTGCGTTGAGTACCTGTGGTGTAATATATGGTTCTAGTAGCGGTAGATGGAGTCGGTATCTTCCTGATCTCTACTGGGGCCAGGAGCTGTGACTCGGCCCTTGCAACCACGTATAGGTGAGTACACACACACACACACACACACATGCTCTTGGAGCAGGTAGAGATTGAACTTAGTAGAAAGTAGCGAAGAGACGGGGGCCAGGAGCTAAGACTCGATCCCTGCAACTACAAATAAGTGAGTACACGTACACACGCACACACCTCTCTACTATCCCCCCATCCAATCCGTACCCCTCCCCAACGTCCCTAACCGTCTTCCTTCTCTTCCTCTCTATCCTTCCAGTCTCATCCTCCCTCCCACACATACACCCCCCTCACCCTCCCGTACTCTCTCCCTCAATCTGCTAATCTTGTATGGATGGCGAAATGGATTTCTTTATACCACGTTAAACCACAGCTGTAATAAGACTGTTACAGGTGTTCGCACATAAAACTAAAGTACATATAAGAAATTTATAAACAGGGGAAATGGGTTACAAAACTAAGAAAATACAGTGACATAATAAAAACGGCAAAAAACAGAGCATACAACAATGGAAGAAATGCGAAAAAAATATAAAATTTATTAAATGTTAAAATATTCCGGGGGAGAATATGACGAGTAATTTTAAAGTACTGAGTTCCTCACCCAAGTGAGGAACTCAACGTAATACACTTGTCGGTATTATATACCATTAATATAATAAGCGAGAACTTCTTGGTATCAGTAAGAAGAATGAGAGGACACAGCTTTAAACTTCTTGCAAAGCAGTGTAAATGCGATACTGAAAAACTATCTTCACAGAATGGTAGATGACTTGAAGAAAAACCGTTTGACAAAACCATATACATATATACAGTGAGAGAGAGAGAGAGAGAGAGAGAGAGAGAGAGAGAGAGAGAGAGAGAGAGAGAGAGAGAGAGAGAGAGAGAGAGAGAGAGAGAGAGAGAGGCAGGTGAGTAAGGTGAGGAATGAAGTTGATGGATTAGAAAATGTTGGATTTTGAAAAAGATCTGCCAAACATGGGCCAGTAGGCCTGCTGTAGTGTTCTTCCAGGCTATGACCTGTTGCTATGTAGGATAATGATAAAGTTTCATGGGAAGAAGCTCAGCTATGTGGTGTTAGTCGTTGTTCTGACTGAAATTATTGGATATGAAAAAAAAAAAAAAACATACTAACAGGAATGGCAGCTCCAAGGCACCTTAATTAAATGGACAACGTTTCTCCCACAGGGTAAACTTTCTCGACGCTTCGCCCACAGATGAGTTTTTTAAAAGTAAAGAAAATATCCCTTGTAAACGAAATGTTTGCTCAAGGCCCACTTGTGACTTGACAATATTGTTTCAGACTATGAAACAATGCTCTTCTCCAGACTGAGGGACTGACCACCTCAAAACTTTAAGGGTGATGGACTGATTACATCGTCTTCAAGTATCTTCTGCTTCTATCAACTTTTCTGTACTCGACTGAAGAAGCTTACTGTGTAGGCGAAACGTTTCGAAATAAAGATACCTAACTGTTGCATATGTGTCTTACCTAACAACCTGTCGGTATTTTATACCATTTTAATGTTCTACCTGAAGTCTACCTGGAGGGTGTTCCGTGGGTCAACGCCCCCGCGGCCCGGTCCATGACCAGGCCTCGTGATGAATCAGGGCCTGATCAAGCAGGCTGTTACTGTTGGCCACACGCAATACAACGTACGAACCAAAGCCCAAGTGGCCAGGCACTGACTTTAGGTACCTGATCAGTTACCTCTTGAAAACAGACAGAGATCTATTGTTACTCCTGGAAGGAGCTAAACGTTGTCTAAAGTTTCCTCTCCTCACTGCGGGATATTTGTGAAACAAAAGTTTTTGAGCCGCTAAAGTTACAAAAAAGGTCATTAGAAACAGGTAATATCATTTCATAGCTACAGTGTCATCAGCAACAGGTATTCCCACACCATAGCTAGAAATAAGCCATCGGAAATTCGTAATCCCACTTACGAATAAATCAGAAATAGGCAATCCCACACCCATAGCTACCAGTTCACCAGGAAAAAATAAATAGGTAATCCAGCAGAAACGTGGCTGCCTCTCTGACAAATTTCGGGACCGCTGCCTCTCATCAATCCCTCCTCTTAACACTACCCATAAAAAACGGATACTATTTTTCAGTGTGTGGAAACGGTTATAGCTTTGTGCTAAACGTGGTTGCCGAGACGATTACCCAAGTGATGAAAAGTATTGGGGGGATTATTAGGAAAATTATTATTACCCATCACAAACGACGATTACCCAGGATTATCAAATTAAGAGTAAAAGTGATAATTATTATTGTAAGCAAAAAAAAGGGGGGGAAGAGTTTTCCACTGATAACTGACCCGTATATAATTATATTCGAAGGCCGGATTAAGGTTATAATTCAAGCGGGCTAATTATTAAAGAATTGCTGATGTTCTTTTGGTGCATGTTATACAACCCTGGAACACAAGCGGCTCTGGATTATGGCTGTGAATTATAGGATCTATAATTTGGCCGCCGTATATCGGAGATCATTTGCATAAAACTTTCGGAGTCCGGGAGAAAATCGCATAAATTCTGCATTGGTAGACTATAGGGTGCATATTTCTTTAACACTTTGCACTTTTTTAATAAATATATATATATATATATATATATATATATATATATATATATATATATATATATATATATATATATATATATATATTTATAGACACACACACACACACACACACACACACACACACACACACACACACACACACACACACACACACACACACATGTACGTACGTATATATTAGTGGATGAGTAGGTTTTTTTTATATGAAAGTCACACGAGAACGAATTTCTGTGGAAAAACGAGAGCTGATGTTCCCACATTTTTCTACCACGTTCATACTTCATATTATTTTTGTTTTGCCTCTGGTAGGAACTTCCTCCTCACCTCGCACTCACGCACGCACATTGTTACTGATGATGAGACACCACGAGCGTATCTATGCTTTTGTAGCTACGAATAGGTAATTACACGCGGTGAGGGGGGGGGGAGGGACATACAATTTTTCAAGATAGAAGAGGGAGCGATGAGACATACCCGCTAAAGACACAAATGAGTTATCTTGATGTTAGAATTATTTTTGTATCAGTCACATAGTAGTGAGCGAGACACGCGAACCAGATGGCGATGGAAAAGTAGTACAGTTGTTTCACTGAGTCGGTATGAGAGGGTCTCGGAGGTCGGGAATCAGTAAACTGGTGGAAATTCTATACAGGCTAAGAGGCCAGGCCGTACGTATGAAATGACCCGACAACAAATCTAGGCGAGTACACACTGATATACACCCTCGTATAGACAATTGGTGTTGCCAGTACTCGCCGAGGTTTTACCACGGTCAAGTGGAACGTATGTGTTCATAACGTGACCCCAAGTGTTGGAAGCAGAACATACAGAACGAAGAGCAAGAGGTGCAGAGGAGACGTGGAAAATTGGAGAAGAAAAAGACGGGGAGGGGGAGGAGGAGATAAAAATGGGAACGAGGACAGAAAGAAGGTGCATTAGAAGTTGGAAAGGAAGGAGAACAGGGAGATTAAACCGGAGAGGAGAAAGAGGTGGAGGAAGAGAATGCTAAAGTAATGATGAAAGGGATATTTAAGCAGCATACACAAACAGCAGCATAAACAGTGACATACCAGCAGTAGCACAAGTAGCAACGGCACTCGCAGCACCAACTCCTAAACTTATAAACATTCTTATGGATGACCATCCCACAGTAGCAGGTTGTCAGCGAAAAAGGTGTCTGCCTCACACCTGTGTCCCCTACACTGCCAGGCTCCCCCGGACACCAGGTCATCTACGTTAAAGCGGTAGTGATGTTTGAGTAGTTTGTACTCGCCTATTTGTGGTTACAGGGAAAGGGGCTCTTAATTGGAAGAGATATTCTCCCGACAGATACTTATCTAAAAACCCAACATATCTTTCAGCATAAATAATGGGGATATTTACCGTTTTGTCTAAATATGCTGGTACGGTCGATATAGGGATATGGATTGCAGAATGTGATAAAAAAAAAGGCTTCGAATAGTTTTACTTGCTTTGTGAGTATGATAAATACAACATGAGAATGAGTTGGTCACGACAGTAACAAGTTAATAATGGTATTGTAAATTCTCCAAGGATTGAAACGGATTATGTTTAAAGCTCTGAATGACCCAATAGTTATATGTAAACAAAACGAACGAACATTTCCTGCCTCTTAAGAATCATTTATTCATTCATTCTCCCATTACTTAATTATGTCTGTCTCTCTCATTCCTTATGTCTCTCTGTCACTCACTTCCCCCCCCCCAAGTTATTCAGCTTTAAGATCTATTATTTAAATTCATCCACTGATAATTTACTTTTGATATAATGCGCTAATTTATTTCAACAGGTATTGTTTCCTGACGCTATTTTCTTTCAACAGGTATTGTTTGTGGTCGTTAGAAGTGATCAGCCACGTGAGCCCTACTGTGATAAGTACCATTACTGCTCTTGATACTAATTATTATTACTTTAACATCTTTTAATTAATAGTTATAAATGTTTATAGATTTTTTAATAATAATAATTATATCATTAATATTAGTAGTTGTAGTAGTAGTGGTGTTTTATTAATGACAATATTATTTTCTTTATTTTGACTTCTTATTTTCATTAGTATTTGTTGTGCGTAGTGAAGGTGTGTGTTAGATATCTTGCACTTGCGTGGGCTGGCCTCCTGCACCTCTGACTAGACTGATAAAACTTTCCTACCACTGCTGTTCGCTCTTCTGGTGGTAAAATCTTTAATCACTAATTAGCGTCTGAAGGTGTGCTTAGTTTATACGTCAGTAAATATTTTCAGTTTTATTTGGTGTACAAGTTAGGAAACAAGGGTCTCCAGACGAGGTCAAGTGATGACCCGTAACCAGCAGCTTACCGGCACTAGGTTTTACAACCCCGCTTAGGAAACAAAGCCTGGCTTCCTAGCAGAGTATCAGGATGATGATGGCTATTAAATGAAACGTTTCTTAAGATATACTGTGTGTAATCAACAGCAGTACAACTTCCGAATATCTCTGTCTACTGGAGAAATAATGTCTCATCAACTTCTCCAAATTATGCTAATTAGAAGGAAGCATTGTGTGTAGTGATCGTCTTGACCCTTGGGGAACAAGAGGCATTTATGACCACTCTAAGGAGGGGAAGAATAAGCCCAGTTCCTTGGATCAAGAACCCCTCACCAGAATCGAAGTACCTTACTAGAGAGAGAGAGGTTCTCTTGACTGTTCATTAGTGCTGGTAAAGAGTTCGTTATCCTAAGAACCAGAGCTAGCTCCCCTTTCTTGGATCAAACCTAATTACCTCCCATTCCCCAGGCGCTGTACGACCCGTACGGGTTCACCGTTTTCTGTAAATATAATACACGATCGCAATCATATTCGTGTATGATTAGACTAATACCTCTGATATACCTGTGACCAGTTGCACGAGTTATTTCAGCCTGATCAACCAGGCTGTTACTGTCAGCGGCATTTTCTTTTTGTGGCTTTTACTCTTCCTTATTTCTGTCTATTCTTGGTTGGCGTTCATTCTCCGTCAACATTTACCTCTTACTATTATTTGCTTTTATTTTTAACTCTCTGAGTTGTCTTATGTTCAGCTTCAGTGCTCAGTTATTGCTTCTTTTATATTAATTTTAAATTATTGCTTTTGTTTGTTCATATTTTCAAGCTTTCATTCATCTTTGTTTTATATTCTTCAAATTCCAGCACCTGTTTTTAAATTCCTTCTTTTTTTCATAGCTATTTTTAGGTCATTCATGTGATTTTTTAATTCTTTTATTTATTATATACGTAAAAAAAGGCTCATATTACTGTTCATATATATATATATATATATATATATATATATATATATATATATATATATATATATATATATATATATATATATATAATGCCGAATAGGTAAAATTTATCAATTAGCAAGAACTCACTTAAAATTAAGTCTTTTCTAAAAAAAATTCTCTTATACGTTTAAAGATATACTTTTTTTCATTTATGTTAATCGAAAAATTAATAATTTTGTACGAAAAGAACCTTAGAAAACTTACCTAACCTTATTATAACAAGCGCAATTTACTTTAGCTTAATCGAACTAAATATATTTTTTGATAAGTTTATAATAATTTAATAATAAACAAATACAATAAGATATATTTTTTTTGTTAGGTTCAGAATGATTTTTTGCGGAATTATTGCATACAGAAATTTTAGCTTGCCATATTCGGCAAGAAGAGCGTTGCTATTTAAGCCAAAATAGCAAGTTTTACCTATTCAGCACGACACACACACACACACACACACACATATATATATATATATATATATATATATATATATATATATATATATATATATATATATATAGGGTGGTAGGGGAAGTGGAATATTCAAACGGCTTCAGGAAAAAATCCAAATATTCTTCCTTGAAACCTTTTTAGCCATTTCTCCGAGGCTATGGGTCCCACAATTTGCACCAGAGGTGGACCTTATCCTATATATATATATATATATATATATATATATATATATATATATATATATATATATATATATATATATATACATTTCCTGATTCTTTTCATCTATTTCAATTTCCACCTTTTTAATTTGAATTTGTTTCATGATTAAAACCGAAGGACTCGGGTTCAATCCTGAGGATGGTCAAGACGTTGCACTTGCCTGCTGCTCTTATTCAACTAGTAGAAAATATGTTCCCGTAATTCACCTACTGTAGGTGGCATCCTGGGGGATGACGGGGAAGGGGTGCGGGGGATTGGCAAATATATCTTGAATAGGTCCTGGGCTTAAAAAAAAAATGTAGAATGGCAACTTTCTGTCTTTCAGTCAAATGGTTTACAAGAAATAACTGATAAATTTCACATTCCTTATAATTTCTCCTTGCTCCACTAGACTGATTTATCCCTGCTCCACTAGACTTATTTCTCCTTGCTCCACTAGATTGATTTCTCCCTGCTCCACTAGACTTATTTCTCCCTGCTCCACTAGAATGATTTCTCCCTGCTCAACCGGACTTATTTCTCCCCAGTCTACACAATTTACTAAGTTTTTCAAATTCTACAAGCCACGTGTGGCGGGCAGGTGATGCTAGCGGCTCCCGTCTGGGAGGCCAGGAAGGTGGAATAGGAGGAGAAGGAGGGGAAATAGGTGAAAGGCTAAGGTGGGGGTTCCGGCATATAAGGCGCACGACATAAGAATCATAACAGTAAATCAGTAATTATATTCAAGGGTTAATTACCGTCTTACTTTACGCTAAAGCGTAACCCTTGATCCTGAACTTGAGCATACAAGGCGCAGGCTGATTTTCCAAGACTTGTCAGAAAAAGGCGCGCCTTATATGCCGGAAAATACGGTATATGCAATTTATTACATTATTTCGACTGCGATCGCTTAACCACTGATAGTGAAATACTGTTCATCCTATAAGCTATTCGATTCTTTATAATTTGTTTCTGTATTATATTTAGAAAACTCCCAAAAGAATTTGATTTTACTTTTTTACCACAGCAACTGTTGCTTTTAACACAGTATCACAACATTCACTGAGAAACGCTAAACCCCTAGGGGTTATAATTTACCCGGGGCATGGGAAGTAAGATGGCTCAGAATCCCTGGATAAAAAGTCCTTCAACGGCGCCAAGGCACCTTTCTTGGAGGGGCCTTATTAACACCCGCAATGTAGCCACTGCCACAGTACAAACACTGTCACAATACACTGTTACAGTACAAACACTGATAGTGTAAACATTGTCACAGTACAAACACTGATAGTATAAACATTGTCACAGTACAAACACTGCCACAATACAAACACTGCCTCAGCACAAACACTGTTACAGTGTATGTCAACAAACTGATCAATAATGTCCTGAGCTTTTAACTTTTAAATATTTCCTCTAGTTTCTTTCCTAAATGAACGACGTTCTTGAACGACTTGAACGACACACATTTCTCCAGACCAACACCGTCAAACTAACGTAAGAATCGATGTAGAAGACACATGCGCAACACGTGTGTACCTTCATTTGCCGAAACGTCTCGTGTGCAGTCGAATACAGAGGTGGAGATATGGTAAGAAAATGCTGAGGGACTGATCACCTCAAACTACATCTGCGTGTCTTCCACGGTCTCCGGTATTATTTTCTGTATCTGACTGATAAATCCATTGGATGGGTGAAACGTCTCCACACTAAATACTCCCCGGTGTTGTACACGTGTCTTAGCAGGGAAAGTATTTGGCTTCTGCCAGCAAGTCCTCGAAACGTCTCTTACAGATGATCGACCTGGGAGTTTCCAGGGTGTAAGGAAGTGAGCACTAACTCTTGGTCGTCTCTAAACTTCCCGTCGACTCGTGAGAAATAGCTTCCGTAACTATTTTTTAATCAACGGTAACGTCGCTACTCAGTTCAGTCCATTACTTTCTAGAGTGTTAGTGCGTATAAGATTTTAGATTAGATTTTGCCACCGAAGTGGCTAGTTTATTGTGCACCCCATATCCATCCTGTGGACGGTAGCGCGAGAGCATGTGGATACACAAAAGGCCTAGGAACTAGGCCCCAAAGGGTTAACAGGAATACATATGGATTTATATCTACATATCTATAGTTCACTTATCTGTTACAAGCAAATTTAGGAAATTTGCTTAGTATATCTGGTATCTTATTTTCATTAATAAGATATCTTGACATGTCACATAGGTTATTATACTGTCTGTCTCTGTATTCCTCAATAAGTGGACAATTAAGCACATAGTGTTCAAGACAGTGACCATATGCCTGATCACATAATTTACATTTAGTTTGATCATCATCTGTGTGTCTCCCAAACTGCCAGAAGTACTTGTAACCAAGCCTAAGCCTGGCCACTACAACATCAGTCAGTCTGTTCACATTGCAAGTTGCTCCATAAACATACTTATCTACGTTCATGTTATCATAGTGGGTTATAGATCTACTCAGGCTTCTAACTGCATTCCTATAACAATCATCTTCATTATTTACTTCTCTCCTAATATTATTCCTAATGCTAGACACAGTTATACCAAAGTTATATTCTACGTTCTCCTTCTGGATACTCTTCTTGGCTAACATATCAACTTTATCATGAAGGAGTAATCCAATGTGTGATGGGATCCATAGCAATTGTACATTAATTCCTTTGTCCCTAATTTTTGAGTATCTATACCTGGCTTCCCCAATGAGCATGTTGTTGGAGTCATTATATGAGCCAAGAGCCTTCAATGATGACATAGAATCAGTAATGATGATAGAGTCAAGCTCAGTGTCATAGGTTAGCTTTAGCGCCATTAGGATTGCAAACAATTCAGTTTGCAGTGTAGACGCCCAGTTGTTAATTCTTATGCCTAACTCAACAAATTTATTATCGTTCTTAACTAGGGAGGTGGCAACAAGAGCAGATGCAGCCCTGCCAGAAGACTCCTGTTTAGATCCATCAGTGTATATAACTTGTGATAACTTATTACTACCAGCTAGGCGAAAAATTTCTTCTTGAGCAGTTGCTCTAACAAGAGATTTAAGGAAGGGATTACTAGCAATGAGCTTCTTGGGAGGGACTTGTAGGTATGTGATATTAAATGAACACATCTTCCATGGAGGGGTGAAATGCTCTTGTTGCCTACAGTGATACAGTTCATGCAGGTTATAAAACTTAATGCAATTGCACGTTTTCACAATCCATTTAGATCTGTGTGTATTTACCTCTAGACACTTGGTAAGATTCACTGTGACAGTGTCTGGTTCGTTTCTCAACATTCTAATACCGAGTACAGTGTTAATTTCAACAATCCTATCACTGATACTAGAAATACCAAGCTCCTTCCTCATGTTAAGAACTTTTGTAGATCTGGGACAGCCAAGAATAATCCTGAGAGCTTCATTTTGCATTAACTCCAAGGGTCGGAGGGAACTTTCTCTAGCTAATATCAACATGGGAGCAGCATAATCAATTAAGGACCTAACATAGGCTATGTACATCATTCTCACGATTCTCACATTAGCACCATAGTTGGGATTGTAGCCAGCAACAGCTTTGAGAGCATTTAGCCTAGCTTTGCATTTCTTGTTTAGTTGTGGTATAGTGGATTTGTTAAAGGGTACATCTACACCAAGATATCTGTAAGTTTTAACGTAGCTAATGATTTCACCCTGCAAATAGATGGGTGGGGGATGTCGTTTGCTTGTTAATATCTTTGTTTTAGAGGAAGATATTATAAGGCCTAGTCGATTACAAATTGCTTGAACTTCATTAAGAATGGTATTCATCTTCTTATGCCCTGTTGTATGGATCATGATATCATCAGCATAGCTTATAGCTATATGTTTAGGTGAGGCAGGTAGAGCATTTAGGAGAGCATTAATCAGAATATTAAATAGCATGGGACTAAGAACTCCTCCCTGCGGTGTACCTAAAGACATTTCTTTAGAATCACTTCTGAAGCCTTGGTAAACGACAGAGGATACTCTATTTGACATGTATCCTATTATCCAGCAGAGTAAGCTACCACCAATATTCATTTTGGCTAGTTCATGTAGTATAACTGTTCTGTTTGCAATATCAAATGCAGATTTTAGATCAAGAAAAGTGGTAAAACTAGTAGAGGTGTGTGCAGTGAGAAAGGTGGAAATACAGTTCTGCACACTTTTACCTTTCATGAACCCATAGAGGTAGGGGGAAAGTTGATGTCTGATTCTGTAGTACAATCTGTTAAGCATCATTCTTTCAAAAGTTTTGCAAAGACAACTAGTTAAGGAGATCGGCCTAAATGTATCAGGCTGTTGGGGCTTAGGGATAGGCACAATGAGACTATTGGTCCAGGAAGTAGGAAGAACGCCCTCAATGTAACTGAGATTATACAGTGCCAACAAAGGGTTATCAGGCACGTGCCTTAGAGTTCTGAGAATATCATAGGTTATACCATCCTCTCCAGGAGCAGTTGATCGACCTTTGGTTAATGCATTATCTAATTCATACTCGGTAAAGAGGCAATCACTCTCATCAATATTTTGGCTCATAAAATTAATCAGTTTCAACATTTCTTCAGAAGTACTCTCTAAATTTTTTCTAATATGAGATGGAAGGCTTTCATGCCTGGATGTTTTGGACCAGTCATTTATGAGGTCATTTGCTTTTTCAAGAGGAAAGGGATGAGCAACATTGCCAGTCTTTTTCCTGGTTATTTTATTTATACCTTTCCAAGCCAAACTCAAAGGGGTGGACCTATTTAATCCACTAACAAACTGTTCCCATTCCTGTTGCCTAAGTTCTTCCTTTCTATTCCTTGCATTTGTTAGTGCAGCTTGGAACGTTCTGAGCAGGTCTGGGGTTCTACATTCACGGTATGCTTTACCAATCCTCCTAGCTGCATGTGTTAGATTGCGCAGCTGTGGATCATTATAGTATAAGAGTGTGTATAAGAGCGTATAAGTGCGTATAAGAGTGTGTGTGTACTCACATATATTTGGCTGCAGAGGTCAACCCTCAGCTCCTGGCCACGCCTCTTCGTTGGTCGCTAGTAGGCCAACTCTATTGACTTCGAGAACCTTATCGTACCTCTTCTTAAAGCCATGTATGGATCCTGTCTCTATCACTTCGCTTTCTAGGTTATTTCACTTCCTAACTACTCCGAAGATGAAGAAGTACTTCCTAACGTCACTGTATGCATGTGTGTGTTTAATGTTACTATCTTGTGTATGTTTGTATATGTAAACATTGAGAGCATATATGTAATTGCCAACTCATCAACAAATATCATTGTATCGCATCGTAATGAAACAGATATAAAGTTTTGTTATTCTTACGTGATATGTTTGTACGTGTTAATGTGTGCGCTTGTGTAGGTGTAGTAGTATGTGCGTGCACACACGTGTACATACTTAGTAGAAGGGCTACCTCCACGTAATCCTGGCCAAGTCTGTTTTATTTGACACGACTTGTTCATCTCTGGTCCTCCTCGATCATCCGCAGCTCTGCTATCTCGCAACTCATCTGGTTTAGGGCATTCACGACCGCGTGTGAAGGAGTCGAATCTATTGTTCTGGCTGATCCCCCTGCACTCTCTTAGTTATTTATTTCTCTGTTTACATTTTTGTCAGGGACTGTCTAGTGTTTACGCTTAATGGCCGTAGGTTGGGTGGACAGCGTGCTCAGGATTCGTAAGGAACTCAATAGGTAAAAATGGAGTCACGACTGTAAACTTCACCAGCGAATATCGACTCTTATTTGTCCCTGATGTTATCTTTGTATCCAGAGATGGGGGATGCCAACGTGGCTATTGTTACTCTCCTTAACCTTTACTCTGAACAGCAGTTTCATAGCTTCTTTGCTTACCGCGAGTTTTCCCCCTACAACAGTAGAGGGGGCCTCGACTTTTTGACTTGCACTTGTAGTGGGGGGTAATGTTGGTTATCCAGGAGTGCCTTCTGGATGAGCAAAAAGAGATGCATAACTGCCCAAGGGACGTAAACAAGCACCAGCGTGGGCTTAACGAGCTAACAGGGTCATCAATTAATTAGAGGCGGGCAGCTGGGATCCTCCCCTTGGTGCGTCCTAGTCCGAACAGGTAATTAAGGTCGTAATGTACCGCAGACGACCCGACCTCCCCGTCCAACAACCTTTATCGGTCTTCTGCCGCCGTCGCCGCCATCGTCGCCTCTGCCGCCACCTTCTCCTTCCTCCAGTCTCCCACTTAGAAGTGACACTTGACTGAGACTTCGTTAGGCCATACTTAGTTGACACCTCTGAGGTCTCCCGCTGACCTCCACTGAGTAACACTGAACCTCATGAAAGATTTCTCGCTAGCCACTCTTTCATAAATTTCGTTAGGTTATATTGGTTTTAGCTTCTGCTTCAATTCCTGAATTCCAAATTAAACTTCTGTTTAGTTTACTGTAGTTGATAAACATAAAACTCATCGCATAAAAACGCTGAATCAGGCTTACTGATCCAGCTGTCAGTGAGATACTCAACAGCAGATATAGCAAGTCTGTCATCACATATTACATCCCCAGATGTGCTTAGCTGGAATGCAGAGAGTTAAGTTCATGACGTAAAACCGAAAACAAACTCTGAAGACAACGAGAACCTAGGGAAGAATTCCTCCTTTCGAAGGAAATGAGCTCCTCTAGGGACACAAGGGCAACATTTTTGGCATTTGCCACAGTTTGAAGGATGCTTTGACTGAGCCAATGAGTGGGTTACATGGTCCACACCCGCCTCAGCTTTTTTTTTTTTTTTACTGATCAATCAACAACAATAACTGGACGGGATAAAGCAGGAGCTTCGTCTGATGAAACTCACAACGCCAATCTGTGCGGGCTTCATCTGGACCGACCTGTATCTTTCACCTTCGCACTTCGAGAGAAACGGGGAGGTGTTAATCATCCACAAGGATGATTAACAACTCACTTTTATGGGTGATTGAAAGCTCACCCTTATGGGTAATTAAAAGCTCGCAGTTGCCTTTAAGGAGCGAAGGTCAAAGAAACAGGCTTGTACAATGATTGCAAGAAATTGTGGTCGCTTCTTTTATTTGTCAGGAGGGAAAAATGTCTCCAGAGGTGAGTCTAATGATGACCCACTCAGTGAGCAAACAACTGTCATACCGGTGTTTAGTTTCTGATCAACTGAAAACAGGACACACACATTTTAACCCAGTATTATGACCGAAAGGTTTCTTTACTAGAATCGATTGAGTAAACCCTGAAGGAAAAGTTCAACACAGCTGCCTGTGGAGAAATTTCGAAATCACCTCTGGCTACAGTCAAGCTTTGACTTCATAGGTTAGGGCTAATTTTGTTCACCGCGTCATAAGCTCATTGTAAATTGTCCCAGCCACGGTACTGAGACAGATTAGAAAGACTTGGGAAGAGCTCGGGACCACTCCAAATGTGACATTTTATGATCATAATACTGAGTGGGAAAATCCTATGGTATTTGCAATAAATTGTATGTAGAAGCACAAAATCTTAAAAGATACATAAAGAAAACCTGAAGAAAGCTTCTGGAAGGGGAGTCAACGCCCCCGCGGCCTGGTCCCAGACCTGGTCTAGGCCTCAAGCATGCTTGAGGCTCACTGATGTGCCCGGGCTGGGAAAGAAACATGGCTTGTGAAGCAGGCTGCCCAGTCTATGTGGCAGTGTGGCTGAGTGGACTACAGCGCTGCCTGAGAATCTTGACCATTCTAAGTAGCAGTTTCGAATCCTGCTGACTGCGATCTTCCTTTGTATATACCGGCTTGTTTCTGCGTGGTGCATATATATATATATATATATATATATATATATATATATATATATATACATATGTCGTGCCGAATATGTAAAACTGGTCAATTAGCAAGAACTCATTTAAAATTAAGTCCTTTCTAAAATTTTCTCTTATACGTTTAAAGATATATTTCTTTCATTAATGTTAATGTAATTTTTTTTCATTTTGCTCCAAAAGAATCTTATAAAACTTACCTAACCTTATTATAACAAGAACAATTTATTTTAGCCTAGCCCAACTAAAAATATTTTAGATTTGTTTACAATAATTTAATACTAAACAAACACAGTGAAATATATTTTTTCCGTTAGGTTCAAAATGATTTTGGCGAAATTATTGCATACACAAATTTTCACTTGTCCTATATGGCAAGATGAACGTTGCTATTTAAGCCAAGATCGCAAGTTCTGCCTATCCGGCACGACATATATATATATATATATATATATATATATATATATGTCGTGCCGAATATGTAAAACTGGTCAATTAGCAAGAACTCATTTAAAATTAAGTCCTTTCTAAAATTTTCTCTTGTACGTTTAAAGATATATTTTTTTCATTAATGTTAATGTAATTTTTTTTAATTTTGCAGCAAAAGAATCTTAGAAAACTTACCTAACCTTATTATAACAATGACAATTTATTTTAGCGTAACCCAACTAAATATATTTTAGATTTGTTTACAGTAATTTAATACTAAACAAACACAGTGAAATATATTTTTTTCGTTAGGTTCAGAATGATTTTGGCGAAATTATTGCATACACAAATTTTCACTTGTCCTATATGGCAAGATGAGCGTTGCTATTTAAGCCAAGATCGCAAGTTCTGCCTATTCGGCACGACATATATATATATATATATATATATATATATATATATATATATATATATATATATATATATATATATATATATAGAGTAGCCTTTCCCTGAGGTCATCGAAAATCCATAGACAGTACATGCAACAACAGAATTGGTCACTTTATAACAGATTCGTGTCAGGATATACACAATATGATAAGTATAACTCACGTTCTGAGTTTACCTAAACCCGTATTTTAGAGGATAAAGTATTATTGACTTAAGATCAATAGGTTACGTTCAGCCTTAATTACTCTCGTGTAATATAAAGACTCTAAACACCATTAACCAATCACATGAACAATCCAAACAAATATAGTAACATGAACTATTACTTAGAGCTTTTACTGATGTTGACATTGGATTTACATTGTCAAGACCATTTTTTTAAACATTGTCGGGAGGGTTATCAAAAAATGCTCCAAAGCTATTTTTAAAAGGCTACTTTAAAATATTAAACAAAGTTACTTTAAAACCAAAAAAGGCTGCGTTAAAAAAAAGCTACATTAAAAAGACTTAAAAATGCTACTTTAAACAAGCTACATTTGAAAGGTGTATTTAAATAGTTTAAAAAAGGCTACTTAAACAAATGCTGCTTTAATAAAAGGCTACTAAAAGAAGTCTGGGTTTAAGGCGGAACAATATTCCGGTATTTAACGTGTGTTAAGTGCAGTGTCTTACACAAGATACTACAACACAGTGTAACACAGCAGTGTCTTACACAAGACACTACAACACAGTGTAACACAGCAGTGTCTTACACAAGACACTACAACACAGTGTAACACAGCAGTGTCTTTCACAAGACACTACAACACAGTGTAACACAACAGTGTCTTACACAAGATACTACAACACAGTGTAACACAGCAGTGTCTTACACAAGATACTACAACACAGTGTAACACAGCAGTGTCTTAAACAAGATACTACAACACACTGTAACACAGCAGTGTCTTACACAAGACACTGTGTAACACAGCAGTGTCTTACATAAGATACTACAACACAGTGTAACACAGCAGTGTCTTAGACAAGACACTGCAACGCAGTGTAACAGCAGTGTCTTGCACAAGACACTGCAACGCAGTGTAACACAGCAGTGTGTTGCACAAGACACTACAACACACTGTAATACAGCAGTGTGTTGCACAAGACACTACAACACAGTGTAACACAGCAGTGTCTTGCACAAGACACTACAACACAGTGTAACACAGCAGTGTCTTGCACAAGACACTACAACACAGTGTAACACAGCAGTGTCTTGCACAAGACACTACAACACAGTGTAACACAGCAGTGTGTTGCACAAGACACTACAACACAGTGTAACACAGCAGTGTGTTGCACAAGACACTACAACACAGTGTACAACACAGTGTAACACAGCAGTGTCTTGCACAAGACACTACAACACAGTGTAACACAGCAGTGTCTTGCACAAGACACTACAACACAGTGTAACACAGCAGTGTGTTGCACAAGACACTACAACACAGTGTAACACAGCAGTAACACAGCAGTGTCTTGCACAAGACACTACAACACAGTGTAACACAGCAGTGTGTTGCACAAGACACTACAACACAGTGTAACACAGCAGTGTCTTGCACAAGACACTACAACACAGTGTAACACAGCAGTGTCTTGCACAAGACACTACAACACAGTGTAACACAGCAGTGTCTTGCACAAGACACTACAACACAGTGTAACACAGCAGTGTCTTGCACAAGACACTACAACACAGTGTAACACAGCAGTGTCTTGCACAAGACACTACAACACAGTGTAACACAGCAGTGTCTTGCACAAGACACTACAACACAGTGTAACACAGCAGTGTCTTGCACAAGACACTACAACACAGTGTAACACAGCAGTGTCTTGCACAAGACACTACAACACAGTGTAACACAGCAGTGTCTTACACAAGACACTACAACACAGTGTAACACAGCAGTGTCTTGCACAAGACACTACAACACAGTGTAACACAGCAGTGTCTTGCACAAGACACTACAACACAGTGTAACACAGCAGTGTCTTACACAAGACACTACAACACAGTGTAACACAGCAGTGTCTTACACAAGACACTACAACACAGTGTAACACAGCAGTGTCTTACACAAGACACTACAACACAGTGTAACACAGCAGTGTCTTACACAAGACACTACAACACAGTGTAACACAGCAGTGTCTTACACAAGACACTACAACACAGTGTAACACAGCAGTGTCTTACACAAGACACTACAACACAGTGTAACACAGCAGTGTGTTACACAAGACACTACAACACAGTGTAACACAGCAGTGTCTTACACAAGACACTACAACACAGTGTAACACAGCAGTGTCTTACACAAGACACTACAACACAGTGTAACACAGCAGTGTCTTACACAAGACACTACAACACAGTGTAACACAGCAGTGTCTTACACAAGACACTACAACACAGTGTAACACAGCAGTGTCTTACACAAGACACTACAACACAGTGTAACACAGCAGTGTCTTACACAAGACACTACAACACAGTGTAACACAGCAGTGTCTTACACAAGACACTACAACACAGTGTAACACAGCAGTGTCTTACACAAGACACTACAACACAGTGTAACACAGCAGTGTCTTGCACAAGACACTACAACACAGTGTAACACAGCAGTGTCTTGCACAAGACACTACAACACAGTGTAACACAGCAGTGTGTTACACAAGACACTACAACACAGTGTAACACAGCAGTGTCTTAC
Source organism: Cherax quadricarinatus (assembly GCF_038502225.1). Taxonomy (NCBI): domain Eukaryota; kingdom Metazoa; phylum Arthropoda; class Malacostraca; order Decapoda; family Parastacidae; genus Cherax; species Cherax quadricarinatus. The sequence goes on along the minus strand of NC_091347.1, from coordinate 16,130,112 downwards.
ACAAGACACTACAACACAGTGTAACACAGCAGTGTCTTGCACAAGACACTACAACACAGTGCAACACAGCAGTGTCTTGCACAAGACACTACAACACAGTGTAACACAGCAGTGTCTTACACAAGACACTACAACACAGTGTAACACAGCAGTGTCTTGCACAAGACACTACAACACAGTGTAACACAGCAGTGTCTTGCACAAGACACTACAACACAGTGTAACACAGCAGTGTCTTGCACAAGACACTACAACACAGTGTAACACAGCAGTGTCTTGCACAAGACACTACAACACAGTGTAACACAGCAGTGTCTTGCACAAGACACTACAACACAGTGTAACACAGCAGTGTCTTGCACAAGACACTACAACACAGTGTAACACAGCAGTGTCTTGCACAAGACACTACAACACAGTGTAACACAGCAGTGTCTTGCACAAGACACTACAACACAGTGTAACACAGCAGTGTCTTGCACAAGACACTACAACACAGTGTAACACAGCAGTGTGTTGCACAAGACACTACAACACAGTGTAACACAGCAGTGTCTTGCACAAGACACTACAACACAGTGTAACACAGCAGTGTCTTGCACAAGACACTACAACACAGTGTAACACAGCAGTGTCTTGCACAAGACACTACAACACAGTGTAACACAGCAGTGTGTTGCACAAGACACTACAACACAGTGTAACACAGCAGTGTCTTGCACAAGACACTACAACACAGTGTAACACAGCAGTGTCTTGCACAAGACACTACAACACAGTGTAACACAGCAGTGTCTTGCACAAGACACTACAACACAGTGTAACACAGCAGTGTCTTGCACAAGACACTACAACACAGTGTAACACAGCAGTGTCTTGCACAAGACACTACAACACAGTGTAACACAGCAGTGTCTTGCACAAGACACTACAACACAGTGTAACACAGCAGTGTCTTGCACAAGACACTACAACACAGTGTAACACAGCAGTGTCTTGCACAAGACACTACAACACAGTGTAACACAGCAGTGTCTTGCACAAGACACTACAACACAGTGTAACACAGCAGTGTCTTGCACAAGACACTACAACACAGTGTAACACAGCAGTGTCTTGCACAAGACACTACAACACAGTGTAACACAGCAGTGTCTTGCACAAGACACTACAACACAGTGTAACACAGCAGTGTCTTGCACAAGACACTACAACACAGTGTAACACAGCAGTGTCTTGCACAAGACACTACAACACAGTGTAACACAGCAGTGTCTTGCACAAGACACTACAACACAGTGTAACACAGCAGTGTCTTGCACAAGACACTACAACACAGTGTAACACAGCAGTGTCTTGCACAAGACACTACAACACAGTGTAACACAGCAGTGTCTTGCACAAGACACTACAACACAGTGTAACACAGCAGTGTCTTGCACAAGACACTACAACACAGTGTAACACAGCAGTGTCTTGCACAAGACACTACAACACAGTGTAACACAGCAGTGTCTTGCACAAGACACTACAACACAGTGTAACACAGCAGTGTCTTGCACAAGACACTACAACACAGTGTAACACAGCAGTGTCTTGCACAAGACACTACAACACAGTGTAACACAGCAGTGTCTTGCACAAGACACTACAACACAGTGTAACACAGCAGTGTCTTGCACAAGACACTACAACACAGTGTAACACAGCAGTGTCTTGCACAAGACACTACAACACAGTGTAACACAGCAGTGTCTTGCACAAGACACTACAACACAGTGTAACACAGCAGTGTCTTGCACAAGACACTACAACACAGTGTAACACAGCAGTGTCTTGCACAAGACACTACAACACAGTGTAACACAGCAGTGTCTTGCACAAGACACTACAACACAGTGTAACACAGCAGTGTCTTGCACAAGACACTACAACACAGTGTAACACAGCAGTGTGTTGCACAAGACACTACAACACAGTGTAACACAGCAGTGTGTTGCACAAGACACTACAACACAGTGTAACACAGCAGTGTCTTGCACAAGACACTACAACACAGTGTAACACAGCAGTGTGTTGCACAAGACACTACAACACAGTGTAACACAGCAGTGTCTTGCACAAGACACTACAACACAGTGTAACACAGCAGTGTCTTGCACAAGACACTACAACACAGTGTAACACAGCAGTGTCTTGCACAAGACACTACAACACAGTGTAACACAGCAGTGTGTTGCACAAGACACTACAACACAGTGTAACACAGCAGTGTCTTGCACAAGACACTACAACACAGTGTAACACAGCAGTGTGTTGCACAAGACACTACAACACAGTGTAACACAGCAGTGTGTTGCACAAGACACTACAACACAGTGTAACACAGCAGTGTGTTGCACAAGACACTACAACACAGTGTAACACAGCAGTGTGTTGCACAAGACACTACAACACAGTGTAACACAGCAGTGTGTTGCACAAGACACTACAACACAGTGTAACACAGCAGTGTGTTGCACAAGACACTACAACACAGTGTAACACAGCAGTGTGTTGCACAAGACACTACAACACAGTGTAACACAGCAGTGTCTTGCACAAGACACTACAACACAGTGTAACACAGCAGTGTCTTGCACAAGACACTACAACACAGTGTAACACAGCAGTGTCTTGCACAAGACACTACAACACAGTGTAACACAGCAGTGTGTTGCACAAGACACTACAACACAGTGTAACACAGCAGTGTGTTGCACAAGACACTACAACACAGTGTAACACAGCAGTGTCTTGCACAAGACACTACAACACAGTGTAACACAGCAGTGTGTTGCACAAGACACTACAACACACTGTAATACAGCAGTGTGTTGCACAAGACACTACAACACAGTGTAACACAGCAGTGTCTTGCACAAGACACTACAACACAGTGTAACACAGCAGTGTGTTGCACAAGACACTACAACACAGTGTAACACAGCAGTGTGTTGCACAAGACACTACAACACAGTGTAACACAGCAGTGTCTTGCACAAGACACTACAACACAGTGTAACACAGCAGTGTCTTGCACAAGACACTACAACACAGTGTAACACAGCAGTGTGTTGCACAAGACACTACAACACAGTGTAACACAGCAGTGTGTTGCACAAGACACTACAACACAGTGTAACACAGCAGTGTGTTGCACAAGACACTACAACACAGTGTAACACAGCAGTGTGTTGCACAAGACACTACAACACAGTGTAACACAGCAGTGTGTTGCACAAGACACTACAACACAGTGTAACACAGCAGTGTGTTGCACAAGACACTACAACACAGTGTAACACAGCAGTGTCTTGCACAAGACACTACACACAGTGTAACACAGCAGTGTGTTGCACAAGACACTATAACACAGTGTAACACAGCAGTGTGTTGCACAAGACACTACAACACAGTGTAACACAGCAGTGTGTTGCACAAGACACTACAACACAGTGTAACACAGCAGTGTGTTGCACAAGACACTACAACACAGTGTAACACAGCAGTGTGTTGCACAAGACACTACAACACAGTGTAACACAGCAGTGTGTTGCACAAGACACTATAACACAGTGTAACACAGCAGTGTCTTGCACAAGACACTACAACACAGTGTAACACAGCAGTGTGTTGCACAAGACACTACAACACAGTGTAACACAGCAGTGTCTTGCACAAGACACTACAACACAGTGTAACACAGCAGTGTCTTGCACAAGACACTACAACACAGTGTAACACAGCAGTGTGTTGCACAAGACACTACAACACAGTGTAACACAGCAGTGTGTTGCACAAGACACTACAACACAGTGTAACACAGCAGTGTCTTGCACAAGACACTACAACACAGTGTAACACAGCAGTGTGTTGCACAAGACACTACAACACAGTGTAACACAGCAGTGTATTGCACAAGACACTACAACACAGTGTAACACAGCAGTGTCTTGCACAAGACACTACAACACAGTGTAACACAGCAGTGTGTTGCACAAGACACTACAACACAGTGTAACACAGCAGTGTCTTACACAAGACACTACAACACAGTGTAACACAGCAGTGTGTTGCACAAGACACTACAACACAGTGTAACACAGCAGTGTGTTGCACAAGACACTACAACACAGTGTAACACAGCAGTGTGTTGCACAAGACACTACAACACAGTGTAACACAGCAGTGTGTTGCACAAGACACTACAACACAGTGTAACACAGCAGTGTGTTGCACAAGACACTACAACACAGTGTAACACAGCAGTGTCTTGCACAAGACACTACAACACAGTGTAACACAGCAGTGTCTTGCACAAGACACTACAACACAGTGTAACACAGCAGTGTGTTGCACAAGACACTACAACACAGTGTAACACAGCAGTGTGTTGCACAAGACACTACAACACAGTGTAACACAGCAGTGTCTTGCACAAGACACTACAACACAGTGTAACACAGCAGTGTCTTGCACAAGACACTACAACACAGTGTAACACAGCAGTGTCTTGCACAAGACACTACAACACAGTGTAACACAGCAGTGTGTTGCACAAGACACTACAACACAGTGTAACACAGCAGTGTCTTGCACAAGACACTACAACACAGTGCAACACAGCAGTGTGTTGCACAAGACACTACAACACAGTGTAACACAGCAGTGTCTTGCACAAGACACTACAACACAGTGTAACACAGCAGTGTGTTGCACAAGACACTACAACACAGTGTAACACAGCAGTGTCTTGCACAAGACACTACAACACAGTGTAACACAGCAGTGTCTTGCACAAGACACTACAACACAGTGCAACACAGCAGTGTCTTGCACAAGACACTACAACACAGTGTTACATTCGCTAAATGTAGGTCAGAACAGTGCATGTCAAGGCTTTATGGGGAAATGCAATGCAGAATATTTTTTTATTATTTTTTTTATAAACGAGCGACCATGGTAAGAGTTTTTTTTTATATGGAATAATATATAAATACTAACTCAAAGTGGCAACTTTTAAACGGGCTACATAAATCGAGGCTTTCGTGCATACAATACCAAACTGATTTTTAGCGTTACATCATGATTACAATGTTTATTTAGATATCTATCTTTAAATTTTACTGCATATTATATATGTCGTGCCGAATAGGTAAAACTTGTGATTTTTGGCTTATATAGCAACGTTCTTCTTGCCGAATAAGGCAAACGAAAATTTGTATGTGCAATAATTTCACAAAAAAATCATTCTGAACCTAATGAAAAAAATATATTTCATTTTATTTATCATTAAATTATTGTAAAGTTAACTAAAATATATTTAGTTGCATTAGACAAAATTAAGTTGCGCTTGTTATAATAAAGTTAGGAAAGTTTTCTAAGGTTCATTTGGTACAAAATTATTAATTTTTACATTAACATAAATTAAAAATATATATCTTTAAACGTAGAAGAGAAAATTTTGGAAAGATTTAATTTTAAAGGAGTTCTTGCTAATTGAACAGTTTTACATATTCGGCACGACATTATATATATATATATATATATATATATATATATATATATATATATATATATATATATATATATATATATATATATATATATATATATATATATATATATATATATATATATATATATATATATATATATATATGTCGTGCCGAATAGGCAGAACTTGCGATCTTGGCTTAAATAGCAACGCTTATCTTGCCATATAGGACAAGTGAAAATTTGTGTATGCAATAATTTCGCCAAAATCATTCTGAACCTAACGAAAAAAATATATTTCACTGTGTTTGTTTAGTATTAAATTATTGTAAACATATCTAAAATATATTTAGTTGGGTTAGGCTAAAATAAATTATTCTTGTTATAATAAGGTTAGGTAAGTTTTCTAAGTTCCTTTTGGTGCAAAATTATAATTTTTTACATCAACATTAATGAAAAAAATATATCTTTAAACGTATAAGATAAAATTTTAGAAAGGACTTAATTTTAAATGAGTTCTTGCTAACTGACCAGTTTTACATATTCGGCACGACATTATATATATATATATATATATATATATATATATATATATATATATATATATATATATATATATAAAGATATATATAAAGATATATATAAAGATAAAGAATCACACACAAAGTGGGAGTTGTCACAGCTGCTCTTTGCTGATGACACTGTGCTCTTGGGAGATTCTGAAGAGAAGTTGCAGAGATTGGTGGATGAATTTGGTAGGGTGTGCAAAAGAAGAAAATTAAAGGTGAATACAGGAAAGAGTAAGGTTATGAGGATAACAAAAAGATTAGGTGATGAAAGATTGAATATCAGATTGGAGGGAGAGAGTATGGAGGAGGTGAACGTATTCAGATATTTGGGAGTGGACGTGTCAGCGGATGGGTCTATGAAAGATGAGGTGAATCATAGAATTGATGAGGGAAAAAGAGTGAGTGGTGCACTTAGGAGTCTGTGGAGACAAAGAACTTTGTCCTTGGAGGCAAAGAGGGGAATGTATGAGAGTATAGTTTTACCAACGCTCTTATATGGGTGTGAAACGTGGGTGATGAATGTTGCAGCGAGGAGAAGGCTGGAGGCAGTGGAGATGTCATGTCTGAGGGCAATGTGTGGTGTGAATATAATGCAGAGAATTCGTAGTTTGGAAGTTAGGAGGAGGTGCGGGATTACCAAAACTGTTGTCCAGGGGGCTGAGGAAGGGTTGTTGAGGTGGTTCGGACATGTAGAGAGAATGGAGCGAAACAGAATGACTTCAAGAGTGTATCAGTCTGTAGTGGAAGGAAGGCGGGGTAGGGGTCGGCCTAGGAAAGGTTGGAGGGAGGGGGTAAAGGAGGTTTTGTGTGCGAGGGGCTTGGACTTCCAGCAGGCATGCATGAGCGTGTTTGATAGGAGTGAATGGAGACAAATGGTTTTTAACACTTGACGTGCTGTTGGAGTGTGACCAAAGTAACATTTATGAAGGGATTCAGGGAAACCGGCAGGCCGGACTTGAGTCCTGGAGATGGGAAGTACAGTGCCTGCACTCTGAAGGAGGGGTGTTAATGTTGCAGTTTAAAAACTGTAGTGTAAAGCACCCTTCTGGCAAGACAGTGATGGAGTGAATGATGGTGAAAGTTTTTCTTTTTCGGGCCACCCTGCCTTGGTGGGAATCGGCCAGTGTGATAATAAAAATATATATATATATATATATATATATATATATATATATATATATATATATATATATATAATATATATATATATACATACACACACATATATAAGTGATACGTGGTAATGTGAGCACAAGTGTTAACATTATAATTAAATAACGGGGGAACGACAGGTGTGTGCACCTTATGATACGTGACCAGTGTTGTATCAAACTTCTGAGTTCTTATATGAGCTGTAATATAAACAGCAGATGTTAAGATATTTTATCAAAGTGACGCCTGGGAAGATTCTCTCAGAGTGAAGGAAAACTTGTGCACCTCGCACCGAAAGGATTAGTTTATCGTGCTCCTAATAACGAGGTGTTATTGTGGGCCTCATATCCAGTTGTTCGTTCATAGTGCACCTGATACTGAGCGGTGCATTGTGCACTTCCTATCGAGCTGTTAATTTATAGTGCACCTTATATCCATTGTGAGAAGGGTTGCGCTAAAGGCCCTGGATACGGATAAATAAGAACCAGACCCATGAAGACCCACGAAGAGGTTAATATTTACCTCATATATTAACATGTTAACAGGGTAGTTACACAAGTGGCATTGAACAATGGTTCATTGTCTATTGCGTTAACAAATTATGATTTAACAGTTTTGTTCTTTAACTGTTATTGCTGTAGTATGTTTGTGGTTATTGTTATTTATAACTGAAATCTTGTAACTGTACTGGTTGATGTGATTGTTATTGCTGTTATTATTGTCTTTATTTTCTTGTTTTTTCTCATGGTTTTCGCATTAATTCCCCTCCCTCTCTCACTTACCTACCTACATATATTAAGAGCCACGCTCTCTCTCATCCCTCTCCTTTTCCCTCATCCCTCCCCATCTTATTCCCCTCCTCAGTCATATCTATACCCTAACTTCAATAACTTTTTTCCTCAATTTCCTTCAATCCCTTTCCCCCGTCATTTCTCTTCTTTGCACTCTCCTCACTACATACTTACCTCAGTACTCGCATCTCCCCTCTCTTCCCTCTCCTCCCCACCCCACATCACTCACTCCCTACCCACATCGTCTATTCCCCTCCCCTCTTAACACTCCTCATTTACCTCTCCCCCTCCTTCACTGCACCTCGCCCCAAATACCTGCCCTTCCCCCTCCCTCTAGCTCCTCAAACTCTGTCCCTCCCCGTCCCCTCCGCCACCTCAACTAAAACCTGTCTCCCCTTCCCCATTACCCCTTCTCCCCTCCCCTGGTTCACGTTAGCCGAGGCGGTGCCTTTGATGTTGCTCCGCCCCTGTGCGAACCTGCCCAATTTGGGTATATTTTTGGCAGCTTTAAAAGATTCTTATAGTTTCAATGTTTTTTTTTCGCACAAAGGGAAGAGTTTTTCCATGTTATATTTTACTTTGTCTCTCTCTCTCCTTCCCCCTCTTTCACGCTCTCCCCCTTTCATTCTCTCTCTCTCTCTCCCTCCCTTCTCTCTCTCCTTCCTCCTCTTTCACTATCTTCCCCTTTCATTCTCTCTCTCTCTCTCTCTCTCTCTCTCTCTCTCTCTCTCTCTCTCTCTTTCTTTCTTTGTTTCGGTGATGTGGACGAGGGTGTAATTTTCTTTTTCTTTTCTTAATTAAAGGTCTTGAATATTGGAATACCATGCTGTGTTGTGCACCTGTCCTGTGGTGCACCTGTCTTATGGTGCACCTGTTTTTTGGTGAACCTGTCTTTTGGTGCACCTGACTTTTGGTGCACTTGTCCTGTGGTGCACCTGTCTTGTGGTGAATCTGCCTTGTGGCGCACCTGTCCTGTGGTGCACCTGTCCTGTGGTGCACCTGTCTTGTGGTGCACCTGTCTTGTGGTGAATCTGCCTTGTGGCGCACCTGTCTTGTGGTGCACCTGTTCTGTGATGCACCTGTCTTGTGGTGCACCTGTCCTGTGGCGCACTTGTCCTGTGGTGCACTTGTCCTGTGGTGCACCTGTCCTGTGGTGCACCTGTCCTGTGGTGCACCTGTCTTGTGGCGCACCTGTCTTGTGGCGCACCTGTCTTGTGGCGCACCTGTCTTGTGGCGCACCTGTCTTGTGGTGCACCTGTTCTGTGGTGCACCTGTCTTGTGGCGCACCTGTCTTGTGGCGCACCTGTCTTGTGGTGCACCTGTTCTGTGGTGCACCTGTCTTGTGGCGCACCTGTCTTGTGGTGCACCTGTTCTGTGGTGCACCTGTCTTGTGGCGCACCTGTCTTGTGGCGCACCTGTCTTGTGGCGCACCTGTCTTGTGGCGCACCTGTCTTGTGGCGCACCTGTCTTGTGGCGCACCTGTTCTGTGGCGCACCTGTCTTGTGGCGCACCTGTCTTGTGGCGCACCTGTCTTGTGGCGCACCTGTCTTGTGGCGCATCTGTCTTCACTGGCATGCATACTTATGCTGCTTCCTACTATTATTACTATTACAATCACTGTAACTATTACTATTGCAACTAGTATTGCTACTACTGCAACTATTACTACTACTACTATTACAACTATTACTATTGCTGCTCCTTTTCTTTCTACTTGTGTTTCTTTAACCGAGTCTATTATTTCTGTGTCCTAATTTTTATGTTCCCTTTCCTTTTTTCTTTTTTCTTCTCTTTTCCTCCTTTTGTTTCTTTTTTTCCATGTGTCTTTCTTTTTTCTTCCTCTTGTGCCTTCATCATCTATTTTACCCCCTCCACCTCTTACTGCTTTCCTCTTTACATTTTCCATCATTCCTTTTCTTTATATCCTACTCTCTCACCTCTTCTCGAGGTCTTTGTTATCATCTTCCTCTTTTCATTGTCCTCTTCCTCTTCCGTTTCTCCTCTACCTCTTTCCCTTCTCTTGCCCTCTCTCTCACTCCTCAATTTTTCCCCTCCTCTTGTCTCTCCTGCTCTTTTTACGCCTCCTCATTCTGTCCTTCCCTTTTCCTCTCACTCGCTCTGTTTCTCTTCATTTTCCCCCCCTAGCCATCTCAAATTTCATCTCTGTCCCTCACTTCTTGCTTTCCTTCCCCTCCTCTACCTCTCCCCCTCCCTACCTCTTCCCTCACCATCCTCGCTCACTCCCCTCTCCGTAGATGCAGTGAGGCTTGATCAATCCTCAACGAGGCAATTCAGCAATGCGTTAAGCCAACCCACAAATTGATTGAATTTAATGACGGGCGGTTCACCAGGATTTGCATAGCGGCATATGTTACTGGTGTTTAACTCAGTCCCCTCAGTGCAGTGTCCCTCTTTCTCCCTGTGTGTGTGTGTGTGTGTGTGTGTCGCGGGCGTATTCACCAAGCTGTGCTTGTGGAGGTCGAGTCGCAGCTCCTGGCCTCGACTCTTCGGCTTCTGGCCTCTTGAGGCATATCATACCTCCTCTTAAAACTGCACATGATATTTCTGCTTAACTTTCCTCCTGCTTATATATTAGTCCTACATTCGTAGTGTTCAGCCGTATAGTCTATAGCTTTTGCAGATGTTGGCAACAGGTCTACACAATGTTTCCCTTTCTCTTTTAGTGATTCATATTTTGCATTACCACTCCTGATTGGTATTAACCTTGGTGTGGTCTACAATCACTTTCTGGTAAGGTCCTCTTTCATCTGATTATTTTTGACCATTCACTTCCCAGTCCCATTGGATTTTGACTAAATCCATAATTCCTGCAAAACATCTTCCCCAATTGTTCAGATTATTGTTTGTTCACCCCCCTTCTCTCATTCAAATCTCAGCCCTGGGTGATTACTTTCTCCCAGTGGCACTTCATCATCTATTTCTTCTAGGTTTGATTCGCTGGAAGTGAAAAAGTTCAACCAAATAAGTTCGACCCTGGTGAATGCCTTGTAGTTTCTTTGGCATGCTAGGCAGTAAACTTTTCCGTTGATTCCTCCATTAGGCTTGTTTTACAAATTTCCATTCTTTATGCGAATAAATTCCTTACCAACAATAGCTCTGAATTTATCTTTTTTTGTTGTTCTTTTCTGCCACTTTTTTATGTATATTATGGCTCTCATTTCATGTCCTGTCTTGATCTCCTGTTGATCAATATGAGGTTGTAAGTCTATGCTGTTGTTACCTGGGATATTTCGGTTATAATTTGCCTGCATTTTAGTCATCAAATTCACTGACAGTCAAGCTTCTCAACTCAATTTCTATTTATTTACTAAAAATGTTAAATCTCGGTTCCATGTCTCTCTTCTCAACATGTGATATCCCTCTTGGAATAAATTAGTGCTTATTTCCGCCTTGTCTTTGTGAGAGCTATGATGTTTGGTTGATCCTCAACTATTTTTTCATTTAGCTCCGACAACCGCAATTGTATGAACACAATGATGCTTTTATCACATCACTTTGCACCGAGACTTGTGGTTCTGTATCAGTGTCTGGTTTCGGAATTTGCTTCTGGTTGAGGGTGAATATGAGTAGGGAAGAGGGGAAAGGGTTAGCATGGAACGGAAAGATGGGAAGGTATAGGTGTGTGTGTGTGTGTGTGTGTGTGTGAAAATTGTATGCAGTAGGCGTTGTAATCATAATGTGACGGAGGCTGGTTTGGTAGGTACTAGTATCCATGTTAGTTAATGAGCAATGGGCAGAAACAGAGAAGCTATATTTGAATTGAGGGGGGAAAAAGTATTGTTGGTAGGAGTATGGGATAGTAAGAGAAGGACAGACTGCTAAGAAAATTAGCTGGTGAAGGAAGGAAATAGTGAAGAGGAAAGAGCTCTTGAGGGGAGGAGATATAGGGAGGAGTTGGAGAGGGGAGGAGCTGAAGAGGGGTGGGGCGGATGTGAAGGGTATGACTGATAAAGCAAGGGGGTACCGATGAAGGGGACTGATGTGAAAGGGAGGAGCATGTAAGGGGAAGTGGGGTTGCAGAGGGGGACTGGTGAGACGGGAGTGTTGTGAGGGGAGGAGGGACGCCGTCGCTATGACAACGGTGTGTATTACTCAGAGGGGCAAGTCTGCCTGTCCCACAGTGATGGATTGACCACAATGGGAAGGGAGGGAGGGAGGGGGTATGTTTGTGCCAACCTATGTGTACTTTGTGCAAATGCCCATGTGGACGCACCTGTACATGTACGTGTGAACGTAAACATGACTTTCTTGAGCGTTTGGATGTTCATGTTTATGTATAGTTACATACTACTGCGTAGAAATGTGTACCTGTGTAGTTCTGTGTACTATCTATATATATATATATATATATATATATATATATATATATATATATATATATATATATATATATATATATATACACACACACACAACAGAGCCATAAGGGATACTAGACAAGCAGCTTAAGCCTTGTACACTGTGACCAGAGCTTCATCAGGAGCTTGCAATATGAAAATTGAGATGGAAAATGCAAATCTAACAGTAACTGATAGGATGGATAATGAGAACATTCAAGACAAGAGATGCTAAGCCAATGATGATCCTTTTTATATCACTTATTCTTTCTAGGCTGGAATACTGCTGTACATTAACATCCCCATTCAAGGCAGGTGAAATTGCAGAGCTAGAGAATGTACAGAGAACCTTTACTGCACGTATAAGTTCCATCAAACACCTTAACTACTGGGAGCGCCTGGAAGCACTTGACTTGTACTCACTAGAGCGCAGGCGAGAGAGATATATCATAATCTACACCTGGAAGATTCTGGAGGGACTGGTCCCTAATATGCACACATCAATCACTCCATACGAAAGCAAAAGACTTGGCAGGCGATGCAACATACCCCCAGTGAAAAGTAGGGGCGTCACTGGTACACTAAGAGAAAACACAATAAGTGTCCGGGGCCCAAGACTGTTCAACAGCCTCCCACCAGCAATAAGGGGCATTACGGGAAGACCCCTGGTTGTCTTCAAGAGGGAGCTGGACAGATACCTAAAGACGGTGCCGGATCAGCCGGGCTGTGGTTCGTACGTTGGATTACGTGCGGCCAGCAGTAACAGCCTCGTTGATCAGGCCCTGATCCACCGGGAGGCCTGGTCGTGGACCGGGCCGCGGGGACGTTGATCCGCGGAATGCCCTCCAGGTAGACTCCAGGTAGGTAAGTACGACTATAATGAATGAGTCAAATATTTGCTGATGATACATACAAAAATACATAAAACACACACTACTTTGTATTTAAAATAATTCTAACAAATTTAAAGTTGGAAAATATATATATATTTGAGAGACCAACAAATGAAAATCTGCCATTAAAACCACTAGCAACACAAACACAAATGAGTGTGGCTGTGTTCTGGTCGTCACGGGGAGACAGTACTGATGGTCCATTATTCTTTGTTTAATCCCTGCATTTTCCTCTCTCTGTACAGCTTTTATTGACACGAGGTAACAATGAGCTACAGTGATACTTATACAGTGATAGTTACACAATGATAATTATAGAATGATACCGTCATACAGTAATAGTTATACAATGATACAGTCATACAGTGAGTTATACAATGATAGTTATACAATGATTGTTATTCAATGATACAGTCATACAGTGGTAATTATACAATAATTATAGTGATACAGAATGATGCTCTTATACAAAGTTATATAATGATAGTCATACAACGTGTTATAGAATGATAGGTATACAACAGCCACATAATGATAGTGATACAGTTAAACAGAGATAAAATCCTATAATGATAGACAGTGACAGTTATTGTATACAATGATTCAATAATACTCTAACCGATTTAGCACTTCCACTTGACTAATAATAATTAAAAAAAAATACTTTGAAAGTCAATGTATTGCGTATATATTCTAGAAATAGGAAAATAGTTGTCAAGAATTTTTCGAAGCCACGAGGGACTCTTCATTAGTGCCAAATTTGAGAAGAAAAATGAAAAAAAAAAAAAAAGCATACTAGGTCTTAACTCTGTTAGGGAAAAGGACACAAGTGCAACTAATGTGACATTTTATTGTGGCAACGTTTCGCTCTCCAGGAGCTTTATGAAGTCTTAACGGCTTGATAAAGCTCCTTGAGAGAGAAACGTTGCCACCATAAAATGTCACATTAGTTGCACTTGTGTCCTTTTACCTAACATATTCTCGGTAATTCAACCATTAATACGGTCTTAACTCGGACCGAGTGTCTAGGCACTGATTTTTTCTTTTCATTTTTCAAATTTTGCGCTGAAGAAGCCTAAGAGATTTCGAAAAGCTTTAGCCAGTTTTTTTTTTTAATTTCTTGGAATTTTGTTAATTTTTCAAAGACTTACTAATTTTATATCACTAACAATTTTTTTTTACTTAAAATAGAAATGATAGTATGATTATGACCACGGGAAGCGCTAAACTGTAAGGGTCATACAATGCATAAGGAACGGTTAGCAATTAGATTTGATCCTACGAAGAAGAGAGTTTATTTCACTTCTTTGGATTGAAAGCTCTTCAGCTTCAAGGAACCTCCTTCCTTGAAGGTGAAGGAGAAATAGTAAATGCCTACCGTTATATAACTACGCACAAAGACGCATGAACCAGGTAATGTTTAGGAAACAAAGACACATGAACCAGGTAATGTTTAGGAAACAAAGACACATGAACCAGGTAATGTTTAGGAAACAGACACATGAACCAGGTAATGTTTAGGAAACAAAGACACATGAACCAGGTAATGTTTAGGAAACAAAGACACATGAACCAGGTAATGTTTAGGAAACAAAGACACATGAACCAGGTAATGTTTAGGAAACAGACACATGAACCAGGTAATGTTTAGGAAACAGAGACACATGAACCAGGTAATGTTTAGGAAACAAAGACACATGAACCAGGTAATGTTTAGGAAACAGACACATGAACCAGGTAATGTTTAGGAAACAAAGACACATGAACCAGGTAATGTTTAGGAAACAAAGACACATGAACCAGGTAATGTTTAGGAAACAGACACATGAACCAGGTAATGTTTAGGAAACAGACACATGAACCAGGTAATGTTTAAGAAACAAAGACACATGAACCAGGTAATGTTTAGGAAACAGACACATGAACCATGTAATGTTTAAGAAACAAAGACACATGAACCAGGTAATGTTTAGGAAACAGACACATGAACCAGGTAATGTTTAGGAAACAAAGACACATGAACCAGGTAATGTTTAGGAAACAAAGACACATGAACCAGGTAATGTTTAGGAAGCAAAGACACATGAACCAGGTAATGTTTAGGAAACAAAGACACATGAACCAGGTAATGTTTAGGAAACAGACACATGAACCGGGTAATGTTTAGGAAACAAAGACACATGAACCAGGTAATGTTTAAGAAACAGACACATGAACCAGGTAATGTTTAGGAAACAAAGACACATGAACCAGGTAATGTTTAGGAAACAAAGACACATGAACCAGGTAATGTTTAGGAAGACACATGAACCAGGTAATGTTTAGGAAACAGACACATGAACCAGGTAATGTTTAGGAAACAAAGACACATGAACCAGGTAATGTTTAAGAAACAGACACATGAACCAGGTAATGTTTAGGAAACAGACACATGAACCAGGTAATGTTTAGGAAACAGACACATGAACCAGGTAATGTTTAGGAAACAGACACATGAACCGGGTAATGTTTAGGAAACAAAGACACATGAACCAGGTAATGTTTAGGAAGACACATGAACCAGGTAATGTTTAGGAAACAAAGACACATGAACCAGGTAATGTTTAGGAAACAGACACATGAACCAGGTAATGTTTAGGAAACAAAGACATGAACCAGGTAATGTTTAGGAAACAAAGACACATGAACCAGGTAATGTTTAGGAAACAAAGACACATGAACCAGGTAATGTTTAGGAAACAAAGACACATGAACCAGGTAATGTTTAGGAAACAAAGACACATGAACCAGGTAATGTTTAGGAAACAGACACATGAACCATGTAATGTTTAAGAAACAAAGACACATGAACCAGGTAATGTTTAGGAAACAAAGACACATGAACCAGGTAATGTTTAGGAAACAAAGACACATGAACCAGGTAATGTTTAGGAAACAAAGACACATGAACCAGGTAATGTTTAGGGTTAAAAAGCGCATGATATAATGCCTTCTTATAACGCATGGACACAGGATTCGATTTTAGAGATAAGACATTACTATATTTTTTTATTAATAGTTTAAAATACAGGAATAAATTTTGTTTACAAAGACGATTACATTCCTGTTTACGCTACACATACGGAGGAATAAATTATTGTTTACGCTACTAAGACGGACGAATCAATTCTTGTTTACGCTACTAAGACGGATGAATCAATTCTTGTTTACGCTACTAAGACGGACGAATCAATTCTTGTTTACGCTATTAGAGGGATGAATCAATTCTTGTTTACGCTAAGAAGGAAGAATCAACTGTCTGCACCACGATGAGTTATGGCCCATTTTCCACGGTATAACCAAGATGGTCTGATGAGCAAGACACACGTGCTACACTTAGGTGTCTTTATTGACGAAACGTTTCGCTTGCTTAACAGGCTTCACCAGTCGAATACAGGGGTGATTACAATCCTTGAGATATTAGAAGTGGATAGTTAGTTTGAGGTGATCAGTCCCTCAGGCTTGATTGAAGGTGAGCAGTCCCTCAGTCTTGATGGAAGACTATCAATCCCTCAGTCTCGATGGAGGGCGATTACTACCCCCATCCTCTTACAAGCCAGAAAAAATTAACTTGTACAACCCATCTTTCACAAAATAAAGCAATCAGACCACCGCAATACATAACACGTATTTAAACTTCCCAGACACGTGCAAGCGATTATAACTCACAATTTTATTGGTAATATTTGCGTGGCTGTGTGCTCTCTGCGGTGCAGGAACACCTCCATTAATTACAACGTGAAACATTACACAAACCTTAGTGTCTCTGATCAAGGTATTTCGTATTATTTTGTATGATTTTCACCCACAGTGGTGCTTTATCACCCACAGTGGCGCCTTATCTCCTACAGATGTGCTTTATCTCCCACAGTGGTGCTTTATACCCTCAGTGTGATTTTATTTTATTATTTATGATTATTATTATGATTGGGAGTGCATCACTTCCACAGGAGTCATACGGGAGTTGGAGGTAACAAGGTTTGATCCAAGAAACAGGCGGGGTGGCTCCAATTCCCCGGATCAAGAGCTCTTCACCATCATCAAGTTAACAGTTTTATGAATAAATGCCCCCCCATGCACTCAGACCAGACCAAGTACCGAGACCAGACCAGGTCCTGAGACCAGACCACGTCCTGAGATTAGACCAAGTATTAAGGCCAGACCAGACTAGGCCAAATACTGAGATCAGACCAGGTATTGAGACTAGGCCAAGTACTGAGACCAGACTAGGTCCTGAGACCAGACCAGTACTGAGACTAGACCAGACCAGGTACTGAGACTAGGTCAAGTACTGAGACTAGACCAGGTACCGAGACCAGACCAAGTACTGAGACCAGACTATGTACTGAGACCAGACCAGGTACTGGGACCGGATCAGATACTGGGACCAGACCAGGTACCGAGACCAGACCAGGTACTGAGATCAGACTACGTACTAAGACCAGACCAGGTATGGAGACCAGACCAGGTACTGGAACCAGATCATGTACTGAGACCAGACCAGGTACTGAAACTAGGCCAAATACCAAGACTAGACCAGGTACCGAAACCAGACGAAGGACTGCGACCAGACACGTACTGAGACCAGACCAGCTACCGAGACCAGACCAGGTACTGAGACCAGACTACGTACTGAGACTAGACCAGGTACTGGTACCAGGCAAGATACTGAGACCAGACCAGGTATTGAGACCAGACCAGGTAGTGAGACTAGGCCAAATACTGAGACCAGACCAGGTACTGACACCAGGCCAAATACTGAGACCAGACCAGGTACCGACACCAGACCAGGTACTGAGACCAGACCAGGTACTGAGACCAGGCCAGGTATTGAGACCAGACTAGGTACTGGGGCCAGGCCAGGTACTGAGACCAGCCCAAGTATTGAAACCAGCCCAGGTACTGAGACTAGGCGAAATACTGAGACCATACCAGGTACCGAAACCAGACAAGGTATTGAGACCAGACCAGGTAGCGATACCAGACGAGGTACTGAGACCAGACTACGTACTGAGACCAGACCAGGTACTGAGACCAGACCAAGCACTGAGACCAAACCAGGTACTGAGACCAGACTACGTACTGAGACCATACCAGGTACCGAGACCAGACCAGGAACTGAGAGCAGACCGGGTACTGAGACCATACCAGGTACCGAGACCAGACCATGTACCGAGACCAGAACAGGTACTGAGACTAGGCCAAGTACTGATACCAGCCCAGGTACCGAGACCAGACCAGGTACTGAGACCAGACTACGTAATGAGACCATACCAGGTATTAAGACCAGACCAGGTACTGGGACCAGGCCAAATACTGAGACCAGACCAGATACTGAGACCAGACCAGGTACCGAGACCAGACGAGGTACTGAGACCAGACTATGTACTGAGACCAGACCATGTACTGAGACCAGACCAGGTACCGAGACCAGACCAGGTACCGAGACCAGACCAGGTACTGAGACCAGACTATTAACTGAGACCAAACTAGGTACTGGGACCAGGTCAGGTAGTATGAGACAGCTCGTCTAGTTGGCTGCTCCAGCCAAGTCCTTGGTCAATATTGCATGACTTCTGCGCCTCAGAGGGGCCCCCCTCCTCCATTCCCTTCCTCCCGTCCCCTCTCCCTCTTTCCTTCCTCCCTCCTATCTCTCTCTCATTTCTTCTCCCCTCTTCTTTCTCTCTGCCCTCTTTCTTTGGCTCTTACTCCGCTCTCCCTCTTTTCCTCTCTCCTTCCCCTCTCGTCCCTCCCTGGCTCTCATTCCCAGACTTCTTCTCTTGTTGTCCACTTCTCCATTCTCTACTACCTTTCCTTTATTTTCAATTTCCCAATTCTTCCTTCACCATAATGTCCCCCTCGTTCTTCACCCTCCTCCCTCTATCCCCCACCCCACCTTCACCCACCTCTACTCCGCCATGACAAAGAGCTCGTTGACATATTTATTGGTCAACACATCCACAGCGGAACCATCGCTCAATTACACAAGGAACAATAATAAAAAAAAAACTCCAGGACGATCATTGCTTTCTTTCACTCACGAGTGAACTCCGTTTTAAAGAAAACAAGTTGTGTACGCAGAGGTCCACCCTGCCGATATAAATACTGGCGTAATTTTACGAGGAAAGGCAATACGTGAGCGCCCCTCGAAGCACGCGGGTGTGTAAATCGGGTCATATTTCACGGCGTGAAACATAAACATGGTGGAATCACCAGCAGAGGCCAACGTAATGGCCGATATCGCCGAGAAAAAAAGATGGCGCTGGGTAATTGTGCACTGTTTGTGCTAGACAGGTGGAAAATTATTTGTCCCTATCCTCTTTAATTATTTCTTGTAATGATAATTTGTGGAGGACATAGCTTGTATTACCTGGAGTTTACCTGGAGAGAGTTCCGGGGGTCAACGCCCCCGCGGCCCGGTCTGTGACCAGGCCTCCTTAGGTCAGTGTCCCAGGATGCGACTCACACCAGTCGACTAACACCCAGGTATCCATTGGGATAAAAATTATCGAGACCTGCAATGAGGAGGTTATTATTATTTTGGGAAGTGCTAAATCCATAGGGGCCATACAACTGCTAAACCATGGGTGGTAATCAAGTTTAATGAAGGAAGGGAAGAGTCGCTTGCAATTGCTTGGAGTCAAGAACCCTTCGTCAGCATCAAGGCGTCTTCCTTGTAAGCGATGGAGACCACACCACACAAGGTGGACTTCTCTTTGTCTCTGCAACAAAGACAGCGACACAATCAACAAGTTTGGGAACATTAACATGAACTTGTTAGTCAGGTAAAAAAAAAAAAAAAGAAATTGTAGTCATGGACTCTTCAACACGATGTCTCCAAGCACTGTCACTACCACGAACATCGCCACCAGCACACACGATAACACCTTACCAGCAAACATCAACACACCACCATCACCTACCACCACTACCAATCCACCTACCACCACTGAAGGAATTCATGTCTGTTATTAAGCGTCTTATAATTCCATGGTTAATGACGACACTACACACTGCACACCCACGCTGAAACACCTATAAACAAGTCTAGGTACAGCATATCAATATAAACAGGATCTTAATACCCATGTATATGTATAAATATATTATATATATATATATATATGTGTGTGTGTGTGTGTGTGTGTGTGTGTGTGTGTGTGTGTGTGTGTGTGTGTGTGTGTGTGTGTGTGTGTGTGCGCGCGCGCGCGCGCGCAATTTCGCAACAATGAAAAATAAACAATGCATAATCTCTAGGTCATGTATCACACTTTAAAACAACAGTGAAGAAAATTAGTACGTTCTTACGTTTGTATATATATGCATGCTTCAATATATGAATGCATGTGTGTATACATATACGTACGTAATGTATGTATGCAGTGTGCTAGCCTATGCAAGTCCATAATGTAGAGTTTCTCTCTAGATTCAGTGCTTCCATGTTCTGCCTGTAGATCGAGGGGTTATGTGGAGAGAATGAGAGGTGAGGCTCAGCCACCAAGCAGGCTGGAGGTGGATGGTCTTCGAGAGACCATTGTGAAGCCACTTCTGTAACCAGTGCCAATGGACTTGATAGAGACTGATATGGGAGCTGTAGTAGACTGTGTTATTATAAGTATTATTTGCTGGTGCAGTTCTGCTGTCCCCAAATTTTCGGGATGAAGTGATGCATCATTGTACTCTCTCAATCAATATACAACCTTGGCCCAAAACAGTATCCGAAAAGAATATACAGAGCCGACCAGGAGATGAAGAGAGGTCTTGCACCTCCTGGTTTGACAGTTATATGTTGATGATTCTTATGTGAGATCAAAACAATGTATCTAAGTCAGATTGTCAGTGTCATCTAATTTAAAAGTATTTGAGTGTGTCTGTTAATGGCAGTATACCGAAAATGTTAAATATAAAGAACTCGTAAGTTAACTGTTTATAATGGTACTGGGAGGGAAGTGTTATGTTGTAAGGGCAAAGCAATGGTTTGATTTTACTTTTGAGAATTAGGGTTAAGAATTTATCCGGAATAAGTACGTGTACAGGTGATTGTCGGCGTGCATGTGATGCATCTGTGCCATCCATCACCCATTCATCACCTACGACTCACCCAGCCTGTCACAGGAACCTGTTATCCAGGTGGCACCCACTACTCGCTTCTCACCCATCGCTCAACCATCACTCTGATATCTGGAGGCTTCTTTGATTTCCCCAAGGAGTCTGTGACCCATCAAGCCGTCACCCAGCCATCATTCACCTATCACCCACCTGAAGGGCTTCACGCAGTGTCCTGCGCCACGCTCGGCCTTGTCTCACCCCCACTGACCCACCCCAAGTATAGGTGGGAGAAGGAAGTGTGATGGTTATTCCAGCAGTATATCAGAGCCAATCGTCCATCCTGGACCCAACCTCTAGCCATATCTCACCCGGCAGCCCGTCCTCTTAGCCACGGACATCATGGCACTGTTGTAAAATCAGTCAAATGGGTGGCTGTTGACGGAGTCTTGAACAGCTGAAATATGACTTTTACATCAACCTCTCGCAGGGGTTGCCCGTTTTCTGTCCGCGCGTTCGACTTTTTTTTTTTTTATATCGTCTTTTATAGTTTTCAGCTGTAACCTAACCTAGAAATATACTGCAAACCCCAAGTGAAAAACTGACACAGCTGTTAGAAGGGTGAGTCGTGTAAAAACAGTCGAATGGGTGACTGTTGACGGCAGACCATGCCTGAGGGCCAGTGTCCTACCTGGGAAAATGCCCTTGGTGATGACCCTTCCTTCCTCCCCCAACAATAATGTTCCACCCAGTGTTATGACCTATAGTATGATGCCTTCCATACCTTATGACCACCCCAGTGGTTGAAAGCCTCAGGGGGGGGGGTTCTAATTTTAATAGGAAAATATATATAAAAAATAAGTATTTTTTTGGCTGCATATTACACCATTTAGGAGTAGTCTAAGGTGTTTACTGACGTATTTGAAATTGAAGGTACAGAAGTACCTTCAGGGATGCTCCTAATGTTGTCCCGTCTACCCTCCGATAGATATCCCAAGGAATGTCTCGATGCCTGACCCTGGCCTCGCCCACCTGCCATGTGCCTACCCACACTTGCTACCCATCTCCAGTACCCGCCCACTAGACCCCCACCTGCCTTCTACCCACCACAGCTGCTGCCTATCTTGCTAGCCCACCTACTATCCACCCTGTGCGGCCTTGCTCACTCGACCACCAAACTGCCACCCACCTTGCTACCAAATTGCCACTCAACGAAAGTAAACCCGTCGCCTGCCGTAACGAGCTGGTCGCGGAGTTCCAAGGAAGAGACTGGATGGCTTTTCCATACCTGTGACTGTCATGTTAACCAGGGAAGGAAGGTCTGTAGAGTAAACTGCCCTCTAGCCATCTTCTGGAAACATGGTGGTCCCTAATTTGAGGGAATCGTGTTTACGCTGGCTCACCTGTGAAGCATTCTGACTGTCGTGTGCTCGGTATTGAGCAGAAAAGGCTGGAAGATATATGTTTATGTTTGTATGAAGGTAAGAAAAACAGTGCAGATGAGCAATGCAAAGCCTGCTTACTGAAGAAAGTAGAATTTTTTGAAACACAAAATTTCTAAAACCTTAAAGGAATTCTTTAAATTGTATGAAACAAAACAAAAAATGTGAATGTGATGGTATCTCTTCAGTGTTTGGTTAAATGTTAAGTAATTTTTTTTTGTTGTAGTCGATTTCTTTTATGTTAATTTTTGTTTAATTTTGTGACAAATGTATCGAGATGTTTTATAATGTGTATTGGTGACAACGTGAGTGTAAGAAGAGTGTAGTTGGTCGTTTAGGAATGGGAGGTGATGTGTGGTCTGGTGTGTGAATCGTAATACCAAGGTAAAAACTATCGAGGACTGAGTGAACTTAGACTCGCACGTGTGATAGGTAGCTCAAGTTTGAGCCCTTGCTGTTAGGAGCAAGAAGGGTAGAAGACTGAGTGTTCTGAGAAGAAATGAAATTGATCAAGAAAAAAAAAGTAGAAACTGTATAACAAAATTTCTCAATTTCTGATAGACCTAGGAAACTATGAGAGGAACTTGTTTTGTCAGAAATGCAAAGTAAATATTTCGTTTACTGTTAAGGTTTAGGTAGAAAATGTCCGAGATATTATACTTAAGCTTCCCGGATACTCAAGGATTTATCGAGTAAAGGGTTATTGAAGATTCTCCTGAATCTGTTATTTTTACAAGGGGAAAGAACAGTCGAATAAACAGAAGTCATATCAGTAAGGACGAGGGAATACAAGATCCCTCTCCACCACCCTTTAGGCAATTAGTAACACTTAAATGCTACTTAATCGTCCCGAATGAGTTCTGAATAACCCACATTACTCCTAATACACTCTGAAGTGATACTCCATTTAACAGCAAGAATTAATAATTTTATACGCATTAGGATAAGTACACACACTAACACTATACGAGAGTATCGTGATTTATTACTTAACTATGAAAACAAGTAGGGATACAGAATAATTCTTTGAAAGAACGTTTACAGTAGTCAACAATAGCTTCAATACCAGCTTCCACCAAATCCTTCAGCACAGGTTTCAGAAATACATTCAGAAATGTCATCATCTATCTCAAGGCTCAGCCAGCTGAGTGGCTGAGCCTTGTTTCTCATTCTCTCCATCACATGACCCCTCAACTTGCAGCAGTACAAGGAAACACCATGTCTGGAGACACTTCCCTAACATCCCAAACTCAAACGGATAGGCTGCCTCTCAATTCAAAATGTATGTATGCATGTATGTATACATTTATGGCTGTATGACTGCATGAGTATAAAAAATGCATCAGTTCCTTGGCTAAAACACAAAATCAATGCCATGGAGATTCTTTATAATGTGGACGGATTCATAAATCAAAGTTGGAAGCACACAGTGGTGTCCCAGTGCCTGGTTTTCACCGAGTGCCACACACGCTGCTTTAATAGTTTGTTAGTTTCGTTAAGATTAATGTGGGTGCAGACGTGACGTCACAGGGGGTTGCACGAGTGGAAGGGGAGGGGAGGAACCACCTAGGGTACACTTGTTCTGATTACTGTGTATGTGGAGGGGTTAGAGGAGGGGGGTAGCTGAAAGGCTGCGAAGGGGTTATTTGTGGTTGTGAAAGGGAGATAGAGTGAGTGGGGGGTTATATGGGGCTGGCATGTAGGTTTTATGTGGTTTACTAACTACAGTAGGATGAATATAGGTGGGAGAACTGAGAGTACTTGTTATCCCTGCCCTTGTGTGGGCAAGGTGGGAAGGGTTTGGTATGCGTGTACCTCCTTTCCTATTCTTGACTCACACACCTAGATAACACACGATAATTCTTAATCTAGATAGAAGCAGAGGGTGAGGGATGGAAAAGGTGGAGGCAAGTGTGTGACTTGTTTTTTCTATTCTTGGCTCACACACGTAGATAATACACGATCATTCTTAATCTAGATAGAGGTAGATAGTTCTTATCAGCACATAGCCTCGGTGTGGATTACCAACACACGTGCTACCTCTCTTTTCTATGTATAACCATGTGTCTAGAGGAATACGGGAGTTTTGTTTTTATATCGTGGCAGGAGAGTTTGTGTGTGAGGGTCGCTGGAGAGTTGTGGGTACAGGCGTTGTGGGTGTTCTTGGAGAGTTGTGGGTACAGGTGTTATGGTTGTTGTTGAGTTGTAGGTAGAGGTGTTGTGGGTGTTGGAGAGTTGTGTGCGTGAGACTGATGTAACGGTTTTTAAATAGGCCAATTATCTTTTTATGTACTCATTTAAGTATATTCACCGACTTGTTGAATATATATATATATATATATATATATATATATATATATATATATATATATATATATATATATATATTCGTGTCCGTGTGTGTACGTGTTCGTGAAGGTGTGTCTAGCGTGCGTGATTTATGGTTGGTCTGTTCTAGAGAGTCATTCCTGTGCTATTTTGAGAGTAAATGCCTTTGTGTCTTGACTTTTTTTTTGTGCCTTGAAATATTTTTTTCTTTGTGAATGTGCGTGTGTGCCCTTGGGGGGATTATACACACATACACATACACACACACACGTATATATATATAAATATATATATATATATATATATATATATATATATATATATATATATATATATATATATATATATATATATATATGGGGTCCACCTCTGGTGTAAACTGTGGGACCCACAGCCTCGGAGAAGTGGATAAAAAGGCTTTAAGGAAGAATATTTGGATTTCTTCCTGTGTGTGTGTGTGTGTGTGTGTGTGTGTGTGTGTGTGTGTGTGTGTGTGTGTGTGTGTTTATACTCGTCGAGACAGGAGGGCACGAAAGATGGGAATACTGCTTCGTCTTAGACTGTCAGATGTCATTCGACATTGTGCCTCAGTAGAGACATACCCACAAACTGTGGATACAAACGAGGATGACGAAGAATGCTTAAATGTAAAAAAAAAAAAAAAAGAAGACCGTCACGGTGAAGGCAGAAGAATCAGGCTGGACAACAGTATGAGGAGTCTTACAGGGATCAGCCCTGGGATCTGCATTATTTATGATAAATTTAAACGACCTTCCTAAGGAAATCAACACCTACTTTTCGATGTTTCAAGACGATACGAAGTTGATACATCGAGCTCGAACGGAAGATAATAGAATGAAACAACAGAAAGATTCCTGACGGACTGCAGGAATGGTTCAATATGTGGTTGCTCGAGTTTAACCCCAGTAAATACAGTACTAAAACTAATTAGCTGAGACAGGAAAGCACTTTAAGACATCAGTTATGGAAGTGGACTTGAGTGTAGACATTATACTTAACACCTGTCTTGAGTGTATCATCAAGTAACACCAGCAGGTGATGCACCACTGGTATAAGTAACACCAGCAGGTGATGCACCACTGGTATAAGTAACACCAGCAGGTGATGCACCACTGGTATAAGTAACACCAGCAGGTGATGCACCACTGGTATAAGTAACACCAGCAAGTGATGAACGACTGGTATAAGTAACACCAGCAGGTGATGAACGACTGGTATAAGTAACACCAGCAGGTGATGAACGACTGGTATAAGTAACACCAGCAAGTGATGAACGACTGATATAAGTAACACCAGCAAGTGATGAACGACTGATATAACTAACACCAGCAAGTGATGAACGACTGGTATAAGTAACACCAGCAAGTGACGAACAACTGGTATAAATAACACCAGCAGGTGATGAACGACTGGTGTAAGTAACACCAGCAAGTGATGAACAACTGGTATAACACCAGCAGGTGATGAACGACTGGTATAAGTAACACCAGCAAGTGATGAACTGGTATAAGTAACACCAGGAGGTGATGAACGACTGGTATAAGCAACACCAGCAAGTGATGAACGACTGGTGTAACACCAGCAAGTGATGAACGACTGGTATAAGTAACACCAGCAGGTGATGAACGACTGGTATAAGTAACACCAGCAGGTGATGAACGACTGGTATAAGCAACACCAGCAAGTGATGAACAACTGGTATAAGTAACACCAGCAGGTGATGAACGACTGGTATAAGCAACACCAGCAAGTGATGAACAACTGCTATAAGTAACACCAGCAAGTGATGAACGACTGGTATAAGTAACACCAGCAAGTGATGAACAACTGGTATAAGTAACACCAGCAAGTGATGAACGACTGGTGTAACACCAGCAAGTGATGAACGACTGGTGTAACACCAGCAAGTGATGAACGACTGGTGTAACACCAGCAAGTGATGAACGACTGGTGTAACACCAGTAAGTGATGAACTGGTATAAGTAACACCAGCAAGTAATGAAACGACTGGTGTAACACCAGCAAGTGATGAACAACTGGTATAAGTAACACCAGCAGGTGATGAACGACTGGTATAAGAAAAATTCCGTCAGGAACCTAAAGAGAATAGCATTAATGTCGTTGAACAACACATAAGTAAAAGTAGTGCAAGAATAAGTGAAAGATAAAGCGCAATGAACAAAGAAAAGTGAACAGAATAATAAAGAGGAAAAGTAAATTAGATACAGACTTAAAGACAGAACAGAAAATTCGATAAAGATATCAAAGAACAGAAAAGAAAGGAAAGATTACAAAAGGGGAACGTTTTAAAACAAACGATGAAAAATGTAATAATTAAAAAACAAGAACAAATTAAAAAAAGAAACTCGCAACATCAGAAAAACGCAGAATACCTAAACAAAATTATTTAGTTATTCTGTCAAAATTTTGATGTCAATTTATTTTTGACGAACAGAAATGATTGAGTCTTAAGCGCAAAAAAAAAAAAGTCAGAGGAAAGGGATCAAACAGATGAGGTGGTTGACAGATTGCCACAATTTCACTAATGATATGTAAATCAGAAGGTTTACCGATTACGGGTTCTGAGGGAAGATGTTTGTGAAGACGGATCTGGCTTTGAGGATACGTTGTTGTTGTTGTTGTTGTTGTTGATAATGATGATGGTGGTTACTGAAAATTTAACACATATGCAACATCTGGGTATCTTTAATGTAGACGCTTCGCCATCCAGTGGTTTTATCAGTACAAATTCTAGGACATAATTTGAAGACAGTGGAACTATATACAAAAGATGAGGTAATCAGTCCCCAGCCTTGGTGTAAAATCTTGATTCTTCACGACTACGGTGCTCTTCACACCAATTGAAAGGCTGAGGGACTGATTATCTCATCTTCTGTATATAGTTCCACTGTCTTCAAATTATATCCTAGAATTTGTATTGATAAAGCCACTGGATGGCGAAACGTCTACGTTAAAGATACCCAGATGTTGCATATGTGTTTAATTTTCATCTTGTCGGTATTGTATACCGTTCATGTACAAGGTGGTTCATATTCAGGGTTACTAATTACTGATAATGTAACGATAAAAGTGAATGACACTGATAATGATACTGACGATGGTGACATTAACGGTAACATCGCCCCTTCTCCGCTGTATAACCATGTCGTCTCACTCTTATATGTGCAGCCGAGGTGTTTATGCCACAAATAATGGTGAAGGTCGCGTTGTGAGTTTGTGTGCTTACTAGGGAGTGATTGTCAGGACTGTTTCTGTTAGCCTACATTCAACCAGCGTTGTTGGTGCCTGGCCCTCTTGGGCCCTATCATATTTTACTCTGGATGAGGTGCTGTTCGCACCACCACCTCATCCAGCTCGTTCCATATATTCACATATGTGAAGCTGACATGTTTCCCAACATCCCTTTGCAGTGGCAGACCCAAGGAGCAGAGTTTAGAGAGAATGAAGTCCCCGAAAAATTCCTTCACTCCTTACAAAATCCCATAAATAATAATAATAATAATAATAATAATAATAATAATAATAATAATAATAATAATAATAATAATAATCATGCTTCAAGCCCTCGTCCAACCAGAATATCACTCCTACGTCCCTCACACATAAAACTACTGGAGCAGTCCTTAGTCACTTTGGGTGCTCTAGATTCCCATCTTTTATCAATGCATCCTTGTTCATGTTCATCTGTCGTTAGTCTGTGTAATTACATAGTTGAGTTAGCAGGTGTCGAGCTCCAGCTCTCGTGCCAACTCTGTTGGCTTGACTGATTTTTGTCTGTTGTTTCCGTTCCTCTCCTTTACTACTCTTGACTTCTGTAAAAGGTTTCCCTGGTATTAACTTTTTCTTGAGAGAACGAAGACAATGTGTAGAACAAGCTTTGGGTAACATTTCCCTCAGGGTAGTGACACAATATGCAGAACAAGCTTTAACTGACACACTGTTTCAATCGGTATAGTTTGTTTTACCCGTTTCTTATTTCTGGCATAAACTTTGTGGCGAACATCGGTGTGTGTGTGTGTGTGTGTGTGTGTGTGTGTGTGTGTGTGTGTGTATGTGTGTATGTGTGTGTATGTGTGTGTATGTGTGTGTATGTGTGTGTATGTGTGTGTATGTGTGTGTATGTGTGTGTATGTGTGTGTGTGTGTGTGTGTGTGTGTGTGTGTGTGTGTGTGTGTGTGTGTGTGTGTGTGTGTGTGTGTATGTGTGTGTATGTGTGTATGTGTGTGTATGTGTGTGTGTGTGTGTGTGTGTGTGTGTGTGTGTGTGTGTGTGTGTGTGTGTGTGTGTGTGTGTGTGTGTGTGTGTGAAAATTTACGCTTGTTCTTATTATTACAGGTTCGTTCTTGTGCATGTATATCTTCGAATATTCGTACATACTGTAAGTGTCGTCTCAATAGTGGAAGGGCACCTTCAATGTCGTGCAAGTCGCCCAACTTGCTTGATCTACCAGCAACTACAACCACCTTCACAACGACAGCAACTGCTCCAGGACCACGCAGACAACGTTTACTAACTACTACAGCAGCAGCGACGACAACAGAGCAGCATCGAGAATATCTAAAATAACAGCGACCTGTCCGGGTTCGATTCCCAGCGAGGGTAGAAACAGTGGGCGTGATTCCTTACACCGGTTGCTTATGTTCACCCATCAGTAAAATGGGTACCTGGGTGTTAGTTGACTGGTGTGGGTCGCACCCTGGGACAAAACTGACCTAATTTGCCCGAAATGCTCTGCATAACAAGCGGCTTTATAGCAGTATGTCATTGATGTCAGCTAGGCCTGAATACCTTGTACATGTACTTGCAGAAATAAAGATATTATTATTATTGCTGTTACTACTATAAAAGCGACGGTGACAGGATAGCAACAGAGCCTGTGACGGAGGCAGTAACTGGACAGTGAAAACTACAGCGTCTGCTACGAAGAAGATACTTGTGTTATATTATGTCATTTAGCTCCTTTTCTGTGTAGTGGAGAAGGGTTGGGGAAGGGTCTTGTGGAGAAGGGGTGGGCTGTAAAGAGGGTGAGAAGGTTATGGGGAAGGGGAGGATGGTTATTCAAAGGTGGAAGGGACTGTAGAGAGGAGATTGTGGAGGTAGGAGGGTTGTGGAGAGGAGTAAGAGGATTGTAGAGAAGTTAAAGCGGGTTGTGAGGTTGGAAAAAGGTTGTGGAGAGGGGAAAGGATACTGTGAAGAAAGAAAACGAGACTGTGGAGAGGGGGTAAAGGGGATTTTGGAAAGGGGAAAGGGGGTATGTAAACATGGGAAAGTGGGTTATGAACAGGGGAGAGTGGGTTGTGGAGAGGAAAAAGGAACTTGTGGAGAGGGGAAAAGAAGACTATGGAGAGGGGAAAAGGAGATTATGAAGAGGGAAAAAGGGGATTGTGGAGAGGGGAAAGGGGGTGGGTTGTGAAGTGGAAGGGGGGAAGGTAGGAGCACACAATCCATCACCTGGATCGTATAAACGCCCCACGCTACCTACTATATATTCATGGCAAACCCGCGAGGGAAGGAACAGGGCCAAGCTGGACCTGCCATGATCTACGACTGCCATTACTGTGATGAATTCCCGGCACTCACACAACAAGGAACTGGTGACAAGGGGTCATTTCTGCACTGGTCTCCCCCCTCATTCTCCTCCCCCTCCCCTTTAAAAACCCCTCTTACACCTTCCTCCCCTCCCCCCTCTCTCACCCTTTTCCTTGACTCTTCCAACTTTGCTCCCACCATTTTCCTCCCGTTTTTTTTTTTTTTTTTTTTTTTTTTTTTTTTACAGAACGTGAAGTCTTCTTGACGAAGGTACGACTTGCGATATTTGTGTTGCGGCAAGGTGGTGGTGGTGGTGGTGATGGTGGTGGTGGTGGTGGTTTTGGGTGGTGGTAGTTTTGATGGTGGTGATGGTGGTCCTTGGTGGTGGTGATGATGGTTTTGGTGATGATGGCGGTGGAAGTGGTTTCGGTGGTGGTGGTGATTTTGGTGGTGGTGGTGGTAATAGTAGGGATGGTATTGGTGGTGTTGATGGTGGTACTAGGGAAGGTGTTGGGGATGGTGTTGGGGATGGTGTTGGGGATGGTGTTGGGGATGGTGGTGGGGATGGTGGTGGGGATGGTGGTGGGGATGGTGGTGGGGATGGTGGTGGGGATGGTGGTGGGGATGGTGGTGGGGATGGTGGTGGGGATGGTGGTGGGGATGGTGGTGGGGATGGTGGTGGGGATGGTGGTGGGAGTGGTGGTGGGAGTGGTGGTGGTAGTGGGGATAGTAGTGGTTGTGCTGGTACTGGTAGTTATCACTGCACCTCTGCACATTAAGTATGGAAAGTAAGCGTCTAGTTTCATAAGACGAACACCCTTTTCTTTAATAAATTATTCGCAGATGACAGACGAGAGCTTTCTAAGAGTGATTCTTTTTTTTTTTTTTTTTTGACAGGAAAAGCAATTCAGTGTGTGTGTGTGTGTGTGTGTGTGTGTGTGTGTGTGTGTTTGGTTGCTTAATAGGGTTTCAAGCCTACCGACTACAAGAGGATCATTAAGGCTGCACATAATCTTTGCACTGCCCTACAAAATTGTTTTAATCTCAAAAAGAGGGATTAAAGCAAACTCTCAGTATATATACTATACGCTCAGAATATATACTACACCTATCGGTGTATATATCCTGTGTGTGTATGTGTCCGTGTGTCTGAGACTTCTAAAAGTTCACGAGCTTCAGTTTGTTCACAACTTAGTTTGATTTAGAAGGAATATACTAGAAATACTTCGTGTTGAATCCACACAGGACTCTTCAAAAAAATAATGTATTAAGGTTATTTATACACCTTATCGTGTCCTAAAAAAAAGGGGGCGCATAGTTATAGAGGGAATGTACTCGACACGTTAATGAATTCCTTATGCGCCCTTCCTCATATAGAAAATGGGTTGACGTACACTGATGGACGTCGGTAAAAGGGTGACTAAAGTAAATGTTCTTATGTGTGTTAAGCTGTCGCACCCACCTCTGCGGCCGTGTTTATGTTGGACATAAGTTTGTGGAAGGGTATGTTTGTATAATTAGGTGTGGCTGCGTGGGTTTCTGAACTATTGTAAACAACTAGATGGAGGAATAGGGAGAAAGGGGGAGGATGAGGAGAAGGGGAGGGGGGAGGAAGAGAAGGAGCAGTAGGATTAGAAGTTATAGTGTACAAAATGGAGTAGGTACACGTTGACCACTGGGGAAGGAAAATGGGAGGCCACAAACGGACAGGAAGAAGGGAAAAGAAAGACAAAATGGAGAAAAAGGAAACGAATAAAATGGGGAAACGAGGAGGAAAGACGAAAGGAAAGTAGTGAATGAGGGGATACAAAAAGGAAGAGTATGAGAGAAGGGGAAGGAGGAGGGGATACAAAAAGGAAGAGTATGAGAGAAGGGGAAGGAGGAGCGGATATGAAATTTATGAGAGAATGGGAAAGGAAGAGGGACTGGAAAAAGAGATGGTAGGTAGATGATGGGGGTAAGGAGGAAAAAATGGTAAACGAAAAGACAATGAGAAATTAGAAGTGGAATGGTAGAAGATGAACTGGGGAGAGAGGGAGGAAAAAGAGGAGGAGAAGAGAGAGGAAGAAGAGAAGTAGGACGAAGAGGAGGAGGAGGAGGAGGAAAAAGAGGAGGAGGAATGAGTTGGGAAGGAGTGAAGGGAAAAAAGTAGAACGAAGAAAAAATCCTAAGACAATAATTTCAGCGTCAACGTTAATGTCAGTGAGGGAAATATTACAGCAGTTTGTGTGCGTATTTATTGTGCACACTCAATAATTCCTTATCGAGCACTGTGCATCATGTGCACCTTACTGAATGCTGTGCATCAGTGCACCTTACTGAGTACTGTGCATCAGTGCACCTTACTGAGTGATGTCAAGTTCCCTTTCAAAAATTTCCAAGAAAGCTAACATTATCAGACGAAATTTACTGTTGTCTCCTGAAGCCATGAAAGGTAAGATTGAAATAGAACTTACTCTCTCTCTCTCTCTCTCTCTCTCTCTCTCTCTCTCTGTCTCTCTCTCTCTCAAAAATTTTCTAAACGTCTTCATCATTTCTTTGTCTTTATTCGAACTATTCCTCTTTACTTTTCTCTTCTCTCTTTCTTTCTTCCTTACCTTCCTCCTGCCTCATTTATCTTTCCCCTCCGCCCCGCCTAAGTACACACATGCATTATACATCGATATGAAGTTGAAGCTCTCCTGGCGACGGCAGGTCGCTGTTATAGGCGGGGAAGCAGGGGCAGCGTTAGCAGTAGCAGAAGGAGAGGGGTAATAAAGGAGGGTATGCGAGGGGGAGAAAGAACTTGGGGTGGGGGAAAGTAAGAAACAGGATAAGGTGAACGGAGACACTGTAAGAGAGAACAGGATGACGAGTGGTGGGGGAGGGGGGGAATCAGAGAAGGGATATGTAACAGAAAGGAGACGGAATAGGAGGTGAAAGACTGAAGGAAACAGTGTAAGGGATACGTAACAGTGAGGCGGAGGTGAGAGAGAAAGAGAGAGAGAGAGAGAGATAAAGGAGAGAAAATCAGCAAGACATCCTACTGGGGCAAGTGTTCCACAAGGAAGTGTGCTTCGGCCAGTGTTATGGAATGTCTACTTCAATGACCTTCATGTCATCGCAGAATCCCATGCATATGCAGACGACTGTACTCTGACATTTACTTATCCAAGAGAAGAAATGTCAGCTGCTCTAAGCTACATCAATCACCGGCTAAAAGCTATATCAGCCTGGGAAAACCGAAGACAACAGATATGATAGACACCATAATGGTATTGCCAGAGCAGTAGTCAGTATGAATGGGAGAGTGTTGGTACCTGGAAAAGAAGTTGATATCCTTGTGGTGAAATTTGACTCCAAACTGACTATGAAGAACCACATTGTAAATCTTGTAAACAAGGCAGCCAGGAAGCTTATAGCAATTCGACGTATCTCGCATCTGCTTGACAGTAGGGGTTGCAAGATTCTGTATGAGGCACAAGTACGCTCGCACCTTGGGTATGCTCCATTTTCTTGGTTTGCCTGCCCCCCATTTCATCTGAGACTGCTTGACAGAGTAGAGAACAGAGGAAGACGTCTCATCTCTCACCTGGACCTATCCTGGACAGATCTGTCATTTCCGCAGAGCCTTCAACACAGGAGGGATGTGGGCGGCCTTATTATGTACAAGGCCAACATTGTCAAAGTACCACACTTGGCTCCACTTCGAGGACAGCGAGAAGCAAGCTTCTATACCGCAAGACGGGCAGAAAGCAACAACTTCACTCTGGCTGTACCCTTCTCCAGAACATCACTTCATCTGAGATCATTTATCCCCAAGTTGATTCGAGTTTGGAACACATTCGTACAGCATAATGATATCAACCAGATAAAGTCAGTTGATCAAATGAAAATTTGATCAACTCCCTACTTGTATGTTTCATAAAAATAAAAATACTTTCAAATGAGCTGATGTAGGTAACAGCTCTTAGCTTGTCAATAAAGTTAGGAATCCTTAACTTGTCAGTAAAGTTAGGGATCCTTAGCCTAACCTTGTCAAACCCTGCGTAAAAAAAAAGAGGATGAGAGGGAGAGAAAGGATGAGAAATTGGGGTGAAGGATAGGTAGCAGTTAAGAGGGTGAGGAGGAAGACGGGGAAATAATGTGTGGGATAGGTAACAGTAATGAGGAGGAAAAGTAAATGAAGGAAGGGGTATGCAAAAGGGAGGAACAACAGGGAAGATAGGGAAGGGGGATGAAAAGAGGATTATGATGATAAAGGGAGAGAGAAGAGAGAGAGAGAATGTGTGTGTGTGTGTGTGTGTGTGTGTGTGTGTGTGTGTGTGTAGTCACCTATTTGTGGTTGCAGGGGTCGAGTCCTAGCTCCTGGCCCCGCCTCTTCGCCGGTCGCTACTGGGTCCTCTCTCTCCCCGCTCCATGAGCTTTATCATACCTCGTCTTAAAACTAAGTATGGTTCCTGCCTCCACTACATCACTTTCTAGGCTATTCCACTGCCTGACAACTCTATGACTGAAGAAATACTTCCTAATATCTCTCCGACTCATCTGTGTCTTCAACTTCCAATTGTGACCTCTTGTTTCTGTGTCCCCTCCCTGGAACATCCTGTCTTTGTCCACCTTGTCTATTCCGCGCAGTATTTTATATGTCGTTATCATGTCTCCCCTGACCCTCCTGTCCCCTAGTGTCGTCAGGCCGATTTCCCTTAACCTTTCTTCATAAGACATTCCCCTTAGCTCTGGAACTAACCTTGTCGCAAACCTTTGCACTTTCTCTAGTTTCTTGACGTGCTTTATCAAGTGCGGGTTCCAAACAGGTACTGCATACTCCAGGATGGGCCTGACGTACACGGTGTACAATGTCTTGAACGATTCCTTATTAAGGTATCGGAACGCTGTTCTCAGGTTTGTCAGGCGCCCATATGCTGCAGCAGTTACCTGGTTGATGTGTGCTTCCGGAGACATGCTCGGTGTTATACCCACTCTTTGGCCACCTAGCCTATACTCTGTCTGCTGTGTGTGTGTGTGTGTGTCTGTCTGTCTGTGTGTGTGTGTGTGTGTGTGTGTGTGTGTGTGTGTGTGTGTGTGTGTGTGTGTGTGTGTGTGTGTGTGTGTGTGTGTGTGTGTGTGTGTGTGTGTGTGTGTGTGTGTGTGTGTGTGTGTGTGTGTGTGTGTGTGTGTGTGTGTGTTCGGGCGCACACTGATGGAAGCAAGCAGAGCGGCTGGCTAGACAGGTGTAATGAGTACAGGTAATGATTTCAACGTGATGAATGACCACCATTATCTTACTACACAAAGAAAGTAGCCATAAAGAGCTCTCAGGGTATAAGGACATTATCCCTTGTTAGAGGCACTTGCAAACCGCTAGTTACCTCGTTACGTTTTTTTTTTGGGGGGGGGGGGGGAGCTTTTTTTTTATTTTTTTTTTTGCACCCACGGCCAAGCCGCCCTTATTGCACACTAAAATATTACTAAATGAGCTAAATTTTAAACATCAACTTATATTATACTTTGAGATTTTTTAAGCCCTGTGTAACACTTTTTATTAATTCTTAATGTTTATAATATTTAACAGGTTATGTCGGCAAAAACAACAACAAAAAATAAAATAGAATTATACTCTTTTTTATTTACAATAATTTTGCTGCAAAGCTTTTTTTTTTTTCAAAGAATTTGCTGTTTTTCAGACTTATAACACGGGTTTTTTTATCGAGAGTATCTGTAACATACGACCTCTCACTCCAAAAATATTGTTTGATCCAAGGCAGGAGCAACATCTAGCATCCTAAACGACCTCCTCCTCATTGTTATTGGAGACACTTATGATACCAGAAACTTTCTTAAACTATTTCCTGAATAATTTATTTTGTTGAATAATATAATCTTCCTCAGATCTTTGTGTACCTTATCTCTGCATGTGATACTTGACAACAACGTACTTAAAGTAATAAAAATCGTGCTCAACAACGTACTCAAAACAATTATCCCAGCCTTCACATAGCACACTTATACTACTACTATTACTACTATCACTATCTACAACATAGGCCAGTAGGCCTACTGCATTGCCTATGCTCATTCACCTCACGTGAAAATGTATGTATATCCTGTGTCCCTGTATTGTTTGTAACGACTTTACAAAGCTCCTGGAGAGCGCAATGTTGCCACAATAAAATACCACTTTAGTTCCACCTGCCATTTTTCCTAGCAACGTACAAGCCAATAAGATGACTTGCGAGTGCAGACGGAGATCAAGATCAAAGGCGGAGATCAAGGATGAGGGGCACACGAGTCAACGAAACGTCAGGAAAAAAATCCTTAGTCTTACGTTGGTCTGCGAGTGAAATGACCTAAGCAAAGTGGTGGTGGAAGCAAACATCATACACAGGTGTGGAAGGATAATTACGACATGGCCCACAAAGTACACACACAAGTCTTAGCCTGGAGGAAAGACTTAACTCTTTCCCCCAACTTCTGAGTGAAACTACGTGGGTACACAATTTTCAGAACTAGTTCATGTAGTCTATCACCAAACATACCATCGGGGGTGAACATAAACCGAATCACTATCGCGGTGTATGAGCGATGGCCATACTTGAGAAGGGTATTGAGGAACTTCAACAAAGTGCCCTGAAGTATTATACATATATATAACGTATGTCAAAGCCCATCAGCATGGAACCCAAGCGTGATTATATATGTCAAGTTAGGAAAAGAAATCACAGTATTTTCCGGCATATAAGGCGCGCAATCATGAGACATATAAGACGATGTTTCCAGCAGTTGTATCGAAACGTTAGTACACAACTGTTAAAAGCCTAACTCAAAGCCTACCCTTGACCCTGACCTTGAGTATATAAAACGCAAAGTTTTTTCCAAAACATTTTGTGGGCAAAACTGCGCCTTATATGCCGGAAAAAATGTAAAATAACTAAATCTGATACTATTCCGTGTTATACGAGACATAATCACAACATACAATATAATGGCTTCTTAAGATATATAGTAGCAGACGGCGTGAAGGACGGCAACTTGGAACAAGAAGGCACAGATAAAGGATACACTGAGACAGCTCTAAAAAACGTATGGTAGAACCCAAGAAGATAGCAATTAATGAATGCGGTGTAAGCCGAGTAAGGAGGGTGACAATAACAAGTAAAGTGGATACACACACAAACAGATAGGCGAGCCCCCACACACACATACACAGAAAATATGCGCGCGCGCACACACACACACACACACACACACACACACACACACACACACACACACACACACACACACACACACACACACACACACACACACACAAAATCAACAGGATAGTTTTCGAGTAATAAATCTGTTCTGGGAAAGGAAGTCGTTTTGATATATTATTCAGGAAGCGAATAACAGACCTTTCAAGCAATCGACAATATAGAGAGAGAGAAAAAATAGCCCCACATAAATCACTCACATCACAAGAATACGAGGAAAGTGAAGCATAACTTTGCAGAAGTGCTTAATATTAAGACAACTCTCCTTTCCCTTCCTCACCCCTTCGTCTTGTTCACTTCCTTTTTTGATGATAAACTGATGTTAACATCTCCTGGACTCTCACGCACTCTGCGACCAATACAAGTGAAGTCTGCTTCATGGTAAAGTAATTGACCAACGGTACTGTAAGACAGAGAAGCATACTGTACATCTTGACTGGGGTAATGTGACTGAACTACGTTGAATGGAGGCGGTAAAGAAAAATGGGCGGACGGAGAAGAGTGCGGGCGAGAGAGAAGACAACCTTTAGATAGGTTTTTCAGGAAACAGTACAAGTGTTTCCTGACGTAGGTCTTAGTCATATGATGACCCACAGCTGGAGCTTTAGATCATCTGATCGAGGCCTTTCGCTGGCTTACCTGTCCGCTCCTTTAAAAATTAAGGTTATAATTATAGGTAGTAGGTTGGTAGACAGCAACCACCCGGGGAAGTACTACCGTCCTGCCAGATGACTGTGAAACAGAAACCTGTAACTGTTTTGCATGATGGTAGGATTGCTGGTTTCTTTTTCTGTCTCATAAACACGCTAGATAACAGGGATATCTTGCTACTCCTACTTACACTTTGGTCACACTTCACAGACACGCACATGCATATATGTATACATACATCTAGGTTTTTCTCCTTTTTCTAAATAGCTCTTGTTCTTCTTTATTTCTTTTATTGTCCATGGGGAAGTGGAAAAGAATCTTTCCTCCGTAAGCCATGCGTGTCGTATGAGGCGACTAAAATGCCGGGAGCAATGGGCTAGTAACCCCTTCTCCTGTAGACATTTACTAAAAAAGAGAAGAAGAAAAACTTTATAAAACTGGGATGCTTAAATGTGCGTGGATGTAGTGCGGATGACAAGAAACAGATGATTGCTGATGTTATGAATGAAAATAAGTTGGATGTCCTGGCCCTAAGCGAAACAAAGCTGAAGGGGGTAGGGGAGTTTCAGTGGGGGGAAATAAATGGGATTAAATCTGGAGTATCTGAGAGAGTTAGAGCAAAGGAAGGGGTAGCAGTAATGTTAAATGATCAGTTATGGAAGGAGAAAAGAGAATATGAATGTGTAAATTCAAGAATTATGTGGATTAAAGTAAAGGTTGGATGCGAAAAGTGGGTCATAATAAGCGTGTATGCACCTGGAGAAGAGAGGAATGTAGAGGAAAGAGAGAGATTTTGGGAGATGTTAAGTGAATGTATAGGAGCCTTTGAACCAAGTGAGAGAGTAATTGTGGTAGGGGACCTGAATGCTAAAGGAGAAACTTTTAGAGAGGGTGTGGTAGGTAAGTTTGGGGTGCCAGGTGTAAATGATAATGGGAGCCCTTTGATTGAACTTTGTATAGAAAGGGGTTTAGTTATAGGTAATACATATTTTAAGAAAAAGAGGATAAATAAGTATACAAGATATGATGTAGGGCGAAATGACAGTAGTTTGTTGGATTATGTATTGGTAGATAAAAGACTGTTGAGTAGACTTCAGGATGTACATGTTTATAGAGGGGCCACAGATATATCAGATCACTTTCTAGTTGTAGCTACACTGAGAGTAAAAGGTAGATGGGATACAAGGAGAATAGAAGCATCAGGGAAGAGAGAGGTGAAGGTTTATAAACTAAAAGAGGAGGCAGTTAGGGTAAGATATAAACAGCTATTGGAGGATAGATGGGCAAATGAGAGCATAGGCAATGGGGTCGAAGAGGTATGGGGTAGGTTTAAAAATGTAGTGTTAGAGTGTTCAGCAGAAGTTTGTGGTTACAGGAAAGTGGGTGCGGGAGGGAAGAGGAGCGATTGGTGGAATGATGATGTAAAGAGAGTAGTAAGGAATAAAAAGTTAGCATATGAGAAGTTTTTACAAAGTAGAAGTGATTCAAGGAGGGAAGAGTATATGGAGAAAAAGAGAGAGGTTAAGAGAGTGGTGAAGCAATGTAAAAAGAGAGCAAATGAGAGAGTGGGTGAGATGTTATCAACAAATTTTGTTGAAAATAAGAAAAAGTTTTGGAGTGAGATTAACAAGTTAAGGAAGCCTAGAGAACAAATGGATTTGTCAGTTAAAAATAGGAGAGGAGAGTTATTAAATGGAGAGTTAGAGGTATTGGGAAGATGGAGGGAATATTTTGAGGAATTGTTAAATGTTGATGAAGATAGGGAAGATGTGATTTCGTGTATAGGGCAAGGAGGAATAACATCTTGCAGGAGTGAGGAAGAGCCAGTTGTGAGTGTGGAGGAAGTTCGTGAGGCAGTAGGTAAAATGAAAGGGGGTAAGGCAGCCGAGATTGATGGGATAAAGATAGAAATGTTAAAAGCAGGTGGGGATATAGTTTTGGAGTGGTTGGTGCAATTATTTAATAAATGTATGGAAGAGGGTAAGGTACCTAGGGATTGGCAGAGAGCATGCATAGTTCCTTTGTATAAAGGCAAAGGGGACAAAAGAGAGTGCAAAAATTATAGGGGGATAAGTCTGTTGAGTATACCTGGTAAAGTGTATGGTAGAGTTATTATTGAAAGAATTAAGAGTAAGACTGAGAATAGGATAGCAGATGAACAAGGAGGCTTTAGGAAAGGTAGGGGGTGTGTGGACCAGGTGTTTACAGTGAAACATATAAGTGAACAGTATTTAGATAAGGCTAAAGAGGTCTTTGTGGCATTTATGGATTTGGAAAAGGCGTATGACAGGGTGGATAGAGGGGCAATGTGGCAGATGTTGCAGGTGTATGGTGTAGGAGGTAGGTTACTGAAAGCAGTGAAGAGTTTTTACGAGGATAGTGAGGCTCAAGTTAGAGTATGTAGGAAAGAGGGAAATTATTTCCCAATAAAAGTAGGCCTTAGACAAGGATGTGTGATGTCACCGTGGTTGTTTAATATATTTATAGATGGGGTTGTAAGAGAAGTGAATGCGAGGGTCTTGGCAAGAGGCGTGGAGTTAAAAGATAAAGAATCACACACAAAGTGGGAGTTGTCACAGTTGCTCTTTGCTGATGACACTGTGCTCTTGGGAAATTCTGAAGAGAAGTTGCAGAGATTGGTGGATGAATTTGGTAGGGTGTGCAAAAGAAGAAAATTAAAGATGAATACAGGAAAGAGTAAGGTTATGAGGATAAAAAGATTAGGTGATGAAAGATTGGATATCAGATTGGAGGGAGAGAGTATGGAGGAGGTGAATGTATTCAGATATTTGGGAGTGGACGTGTCAGCGGATGGGTCTATGAAAGATGAAGT
The DNA here is from genome assembly GCF_038502225.1 of Cherax quadricarinatus. NCBI lineage: Eukaryota > Metazoa > Arthropoda > Malacostraca > Decapoda > Parastacidae > Cherax > Cherax quadricarinatus. The sequence continues at coordinate 16,088,663 of NC_091347.1, read as the reverse complement.
GAATCATAGAATTGATGAGGGGAAAAGGGTGAGTGGTGCACTTAGGAGTCTGTGGAGACAAAGAACTTTGTCCTTGGAGGCAGAGAGGGGAATGTATGAGAGTATAGTTTTACCAACGCTCTTATATGGGTGTGAAGCATGGGTGATGAATGTTGCAGCGAGGAGAAGGCTGGAGGCAGTGGAGATGTCATGTCTGAGGGCAATGTGTGGTGTGAATATAATGCAGAGAATTCGTAGTTTGGAAGTTAGGAGGAGGTGCGGGATTACCAAAACTGTTGTCCAGAGGGCTGAGGAAGGGTTGTTGAGGTGGTTCGGACGTGTAGAGAGAATGGAGCGAAACAGAATGACTTCAAGAGTGTATCAGTCTGTAGTGGAAGGAAGGCGGGGTAGGGGTCGGCCTAGGAAAGGTTGGAGGGAGGGGGTAAAGGAGGTTTTGTGTGCGAGGGGCTTGGACTTCCAGCAGGCATGCGTGAGCGTGTTTGATAGGAGTGAATGGAGACAAATGGTTTTTAATACTTGACGTGCTGTTGGAGTGTGAGCAAAGTAACATTTATGAAGGGGTTCAGGGAAACCGGCAGGCCGGACTTGAGTCCTGGAGATGGGAAGTACAGTGCCTGCACTCTGAAGGAGGGGTGTAAATGTTGCAGTTTAAAAACTGTAGTGTAAAGCACCCTTCTGGCAAGACAGTGATGGAGTGAATGATGGTAAAAGTTTTTCTTTTTCGGGCCACCCTGCCTTGGTGGGAATCGGCCAGTGTGATAATAAAAATAAAATAATTATAACTATTTTGTTATCTAGGGAACAACCAAGTGAGCGGGCGAACCTGGCAAGTAACAACAGGTAGAAGAGGAAAAACAACTAGTAAAATATTACTAGAGCGGAGGTAGAAGAGACCAAGAAAACAAGAGCCCAGACAGGCAGGCATAAAGGAAGCCTGGAAAGTATTTAGTTGTTTTTTATGTATTGAGCCAAACTAGATACCTCAGCAATGTGCTGCTATCCTATTGTGTATGATAGTTGCATAGTGGGAACAAAATCTATTTCCATGTCATATTCCATCACTCAAGATGGGGCTCAGACAAGATGTTGTCAGCCTGAACTGGGAGATTTCAGTAGGGCTATGCGGATATCCTCAAGTATTCCAGTAAGGATTCGTCAACTACGGGAGCTTCAAAGGTTTCGTTCCTGCATAGCTGGAGTTACTATCACAAAATAAACAAGTTAATACGCAAACAAAAATAGAAAAACTGCAGGGAGAAGAATGGTTGAAAGGAGTATAAGAATATAAGAGAAATAAAGACATAAGAGGGTAGTCTCATACTGCACGTGGTGAGTGCGTGCAGCAGAGTACACTTAGTACTACGTGGCGAGTGCGTGCAGCAGAGTACACTCAGTACTACGTGCAGTACATCCATAACAGCTGTGCTCAGAAAGGTTTGGAAATTCCTTATTTTACACAATTCATCTCCTTAAGCACTACCCGGCATCAGTGTCAGAAAACTCTGTGTTTACATTTCTTTACTCTTTATTTCAGAATTATAGATTAAGTTAAGACAGATCAGTTTACGATATGTTAGATCAGGTTGGGTTGGGTTTTAAGTTATAGTAGGGCACGTTTAGGTAACTTAAATAAACCCATGATAGTCGATATTTGATCCCAAATGAGCAAAGAATGAAAACGGCCGCGATATGTCTGACAGCGTTGTGTTTTGGAAAAAATAAGCAACGTGAAAATCAGTTTTTTTTTTTAGACAGTTTGCAAGAGGACGGGGTGGTAAACAGATATTTCCAGCTTTCCCCAGATATAACAAAATGAACAAGATGTGCTGCCTAAACGGATCGTTAACAAAATATGTGCTGCAATACATGCTTCTTAAAGTCCTGTTAAGAGACGAATAACATTTGCTCTCTCTTGTGTTCATCTGACTTTCATGAGACTGTCACTAACACCTTAACACTAGTGTCTACGCACTTCCAGACCTGCTCAAGATTCTTGGCAATCTTTTTAGATTTTATCTTAAGCCATCTGAAGAGAAACTGCAAGTCTCTCTGTCTCTTTAATCTTCATATTTTTTCCCTGTGGAACATAGTAATAAAGAAGTGAACGTGTGATCCTATTGTATCATCAAGTAATAAATACTGGTGATAAAAATAAAATTTAACAGTGGAACATTTAGCATAAATAATGTCATGTTTACTTAAGTAAATTTAACGTAACTGAGTAGTTCATCTTGCACCACATTTAGTTAATTGCAAATTATCTTATAAGTGTGCAAGAAGCAATATTATTGCACATGACACTAAAAAACAATGAAATTCATACAAGATAAAAATTACACTGAAATATAAATAAAAAAAGGTTGGATAAAAAACTTTTCTGTGAAAAGAACCTGTGAAAAGAGTTGTAGAAAGATTGAAGCAGCGGAGATGAAGAGAACCAGTGGACTAACAGACACCTTCTCCCCCCGCAGGTGAAGATCTGGTTCCAAAATCGTCGGTCAAAGTACAAGAAGATGATGAAGGCGGTGCAGTCTGGAGGGCCCGGAGCTCCCCAAGGGGCACCTGTGGGCCCTGGCTCTCCCCTTAGTTCCTCTCCCCTCTCCGCCACTTCCCCTCTGCAGCCCTACACCACCCCTACCCCTCTCAGCCCTCCCCCACAGACACAGTCCCCGAACCATACACAGACCCCCGCCGTCCCTCTCTCTCAACCCCCGCCCCTCACTACTTTAGTTCCCATATCTCACCCCAACTCTCATTCATCCCCTGGTTCTCTCCTCATGGGTCACCCCCACTCAGGGCAGCATCCCCCTCCCCAACTAACACCATGCCCACCGCTTCACTCTCTCCCCCAGCCTCCTCCTCCACACCACCCGCAACACTCAGCTTCCCCGCTTTCCCATCCGCCTTCACACCCAATCCAGCTGCCGCCGCACGCCCACGGGCCGCCCCAACACCCGCCCACGCCCAGCAGCCTGTCGCAGGACAATCATGGTTCTCCCCAGCTGTGTGGCCCTGGTGCACCTCCGCCCCAGCACCACATGAACCACCCGCCCCACGGTGGATACATGCCGCCCACCTCCATAGCATCGCCCGTATCCTCTGCTGACCACATGTCCTTACCACCCGCCGCCTCTTCGCCCTCTTTGGCCGCCCACCACTGGGATATGAAGCCGCCCGTGTCGGCGCCCTACATGTACTCGTGGTATTCCCCAGACCAACATCTCCTTACTTAGTCACTCATCTTAATGTGTTGGCAATAAGGACCAGTGACCACCGCCAACTACAGGGCCACAGAGCTCCTATGACCCGCTGTGTGGCCTAATGGTGGCCTGCGGCCTGACAGCCGGGACCAAAGATGTCAAGAACAGCCCAAGAGGCATCCCAAAGATTTTGTGCAATATACTCGCCATATTGGCGATGATATGGAAAAGCTAATCTGAAACAGGTCTAGGAGAGGACCTGCGTAAGCAGGTTAGACCTGCCATAGGACAAATGGCTGCAGGGGAGGGGAGGAGTAAAGAGTGGCTGTGAGAGATATAGTAGGACCTAGTGCCAAGTGAGGAAGGCGAAAGTGCCAAAGCGCGCTATTGCTGAAGGCAGCCACGATCCTAATCCATCGTGGGAGCAACCTGGACACTTATACGACGTAACCTTTGTAGGTCAACAGACATTACCCGAGTGATAATCTTCACTTCCCGTGGACTCCTGTAAATATGCAAGTGAATGTTTACCAGTGAGAGTGATACTTAAGGAGACATTATATAATGCTGCGATGCTACATGGTGATTGGCATAGCCAGTTGTGCTTTATAGTGATCTAGTGTGTCAAGTCACCGAAATACTTAACTATTCAAACATCCCGTATCCAGCAAGCTCTTGAAGGATAATTCTGCAATTCTGATACACATCTGAGGGCGTCTGGAGAAGTCTTGAGCGCCTCGAGGCCTGGCTAGTCTTCGGCGGTTGTGGGAGCTGTCTCGATGCCTAAGAATGAGCTCGCTGGAGCTGGTTTGTTGACAGCTGGTTTGCGGACTTCTGGAAAATCTCAGTAGCGTCGGCCGATGACAAGGCTTGTGAACTTGGAAGTGTCAGCCCCGTGTGTGTGTGTGTGTGTGTGTGTGTACTCACCTAGTTGTACTCACCTAATCGAGGTTGCGGGGGTCGAGTCCGAGCTCCTGGCCCCGCCTCTTCACTGATCGCTACTAGGTCACTCTCCCTGAGTGTGTGTGTGTGTGTGTGTGTGTGTGTGTGCGTGCGTGCGTGCGTGCGTGTGTGTGTGCGCGCGCGCGCGTGCATGTATGTATGCATGTATGTATGTATCTATGTATGTATGTATGAATATATGTGTATGTGTGTGTGTGTGTGTGTGTGTGTGTGTGTGTGTGTGTGTGTGTGTGTGTGTGTGTGTGTGTGTGTGTGTGTGTGTGTGTGTGTGTGTGTGCGCGCGCGCGCGCCGAACACAGAGAGAGAGAGAGAGAGAGAGAAACGAAGTAGCTGTGGTCAGCTGCTGAAATGCCCCTACATGCGTGGCTGTGGTACAACAGCTGAGGTCAGGCTGACACGGGGGTCTTCGGAAGACCAGGTGGGGAACAACAAGCGACCACCAGTTGTCGGTTCAGTCATCAACCAGCACACAAAAACAACAAAATAATGCCAAAACATAGTACAGCGGAATGTTAGTTTATCACTAGTAACTGCAAGTGCACACTCCACTTTGCTTATCTTGTCGATTTGCATATCTCTTTCTCTCTCTCTCTCTCTGTCTCTATCTCACACACTTTTGTACATATTTAGACGACTTTTACTTCTCTATATCTTGCATTGTACAAAGCTGTGCTCAAAGTATTTCCAACAATATTTTTGATGTAAAGTGTATGTCGATGTTCCATATTAAGTGTAATAAATGTCAGCTAATTGTACATATTTTTTCTTTCTCTTATACCTTTATAATTGTCGAGTATGGTTAGAGGTAAGTCATTACCTAGAGTGCCACCTGTGTGTAATTACCTAGAGTGCCACCTGTGTGTAATTATCTTGAGCGCCACCTGTGTGTAATTATCTTGAGCGCCACCTTGTGAGGATGTCTTGTGTATTGACTTATTTTCTGAGGTCTTGACTTCTCTTAGATTTAGGGAATAATCTGCTAAGGAGGAGGAAGAGGATGGAGTAAGGGAGCAAGGAAGGAGTAAGATGAAATGAAGAGCAAGGGAAAGGGGTAGAGTGAGATCAGAGGAGCATCATATAGCAAGGCAGTGCACAGGGCATTCCTCACAACCTGTGTGTAATTACCTAGAGTGCCACTTGTGTAATTATCTATTTCCGTTTGTGAAGGAAAAGAAGGTGGACATCAGCTCATGGCCGCTTTTTAGTTCGGAGTGCCTTGAATTATAGTTATATTACACTTACGTTCAAGCTCTTTCGTCTGTCTCGTGAACACGTAAGACGACAGCAAATCTTACACACATTCTACTTATGTACAATATACGCTTTTCTTTTTGCTTATGAAGAATTTCCCTCAAGTACACGCGACCTGGTCTAAGAAGCAGTGATACCTATCATCTGTTAATGGTAACCAGAAGACATTTAGTCAATCTATCGTTTTCTAGATCCTGTCACTGTTTTGCTACTCGTACGTTGAAATTATTCTTGTTGTCTCTACTGTGACCTCTTGTTGTTGATCTTCGACGAAGCAGCTGCACTTTTCTACCCTGTCTATGCAATGGGGTATTTTGTACTTCGTGGTTACGTCCGTGGGCGTGTATACTTCCCCAAGTGTTTGCTACGGTTGAGTCTCAGCCCTGACCCTGCCTATTAAGGCTTTTAGTCTCCTAAGCCTTATCATACCCTTTCTTTAAACTGTGAATCGAGGTTTGTCTTCATATTTTCCTCCTCGAGCACACTCCACGGACTTTCCACCTTGATACTAAGGAAATATTTCTTAGTATGCCTTGTCAATCATGGGGCTGTAGTTTCAACCTACGCCTCCTTGTGCTTTCGAGGAGGAAGGAAAGAGGAGAGGTCAACCTCCAGCTGCCAGTTTTGCCTCCTACCCTTCAATCTGCCGGCAAGGTTGGATTCTCATCCATTAGTGTCGCACCTTCTATCAAATTAATGTACAAAGTTGGTTTTGACTTTCTTTTTCTTGGGTGTTCTGCTTCCAGTAGTACCCTCTTGTTCCGGCCTTTTCCACTTCGAACATTCAACCCTGTCTACTTTATTAATAACCTCGAGCATCGTTTATGTCGTGATCATATTTACCCTGATTCTTCACTCCTCCAGTAACATGACATTCTGTAGTGATATTGGCTAGGAATTCACTCATTACAACTCCTACTATATCTGACTTTTTCGTATCGTGTTTACCTCATGTCTACTTGTAGTCGATCTAGAAGGTCATCGCACCCGCACCCCTGTCCCAGGCTAGGCCTCTAGGTTGCTGGCCCGATCGACTAAGCTGTTGGTGCCAGCCGCACGCAGTCCACCGTATTCATCACAGCCCGGTTGATTATAAAATGACTAAGAACTTATCAAATACTTTATGCTGAAGAGAATCAGGGGGTTCTTGGTAACTTCCCTTTTGCATCAAGGGTGCGCATTGAAGAGCCATGGTCCTCTTACATTTACTGAGCTGTCTGTCAGCGTGTTCACCGCAGCCCTGCTTTTCACTGAGGTATTTTGCAGCGTCAGGAGAGTCCCTTTATTACCAATTATTCATTATCTCGCATATAAGACTTGCATCCTTCCTCCCACGAGTGTTCGTTATTCACTTTATAATTAACGATTTTAGCAGTAATATGTTTACAACTGCCTTTTCTACATGCAATTTTTGTCTATATTATTCCAAAGTAATTTAGTGGCAAAAACTCACTTCTTAACTTGTACAGTCTGACAGTTATAATTATATATATATGTCGTGCCGAACAGGTAAAACTTGCGACTTCGCATTAAAAAACAGCAAAGCTCTTCTTGCCGAATAAGGCAAGCGAAAATCTGTGTATGCAATAATTTCGCAAAAACCATTCTGAACCTAACGAAAAAAAATATATTTCATTGTGTTTGTTTATTATTAAATGATTGTAAACTTATTTAAAATATATTTAGTTGGATTAGGCTAAATTAAACTGCGCTTATTATAACAAGGTTAGGTAAGTTTATTAAGGTGCTTTTGGTACAAAATTCTTAAATTTTACATTAACATATATGAAAAAATCTATCTTTAAACGTATAAGAGAAAATTTTAGAAGGTACTTAATTTTATATGAGGTCTTGCTAATTGACCCGTTTTACCTATTCAGCACGACATTATATATATAATATATATATAATATATATATATATATATATATATATATATATATATATATATATATATATATATATATATATAATGTGTGTGTGTGTGTGTGGACAGAGCATCATCGGAACTATATATTGTGTATAAAAAACTGCAGGCCAATCACTGCCAATCTTCTGGGCAACCCGATGCTCAGAAGCATACAGTGTCTGAGACAGCAGAGAGCTCGGAAGTCATGGTATACAGCGAAATGAGGCCCATTATAGACGGCGATTAAAATGAGAGCGGTGCACACAACCAGTCCTCTAGCGAAGAATACCACAACCCAGAAAGTTAGTCAAGATTATTACTGGCGTCAGTGTACCCCTTCCTCCAATTACAAATCCATACCTCACGAGCATGAGTGGAGGGGGAAACATATCTCCTGGACGGCTAACACAATAGACTCCAAGGTCGTCCATGTACAAGACCTTGATTCCAACGGTGACAAAACTATCAATTACGTCCACTAGAAAAGTGCGTAAAACTCAAAAGAGTTCTGTGGGTAACTCGTCCTCTGAACCAGACATCACATCACTGGTGTTAAACCTTTATCCAGGGCATATACCACGAGAAATAACAAACAAAAGAAAGGACAGAAATTGTCAGATTACATAATGTCCACAGGCCTCTTCGTAAAGAAAAGGCCCACTTTTTTCTGTCATTCTAACATATGTCTCACTTTATTTACTGAACACTGCAGCATCTCACTTTCTATGTTCATTCATAAGTGGAGAAATATGCTTGTTGCATTTCTTAAGATTGGAGTGCCCTAAATGCTCTATTACTGCAGCCTGGAACATAACATTTATTTCATTCATTTAGAGTCCAAGTTGCTTCGTGTATCGAGACTGGAGAGACTTACCGTGTCTATTGGCAATTTTAACATACCACTGTCTTTGTTCACTTCAATTGTAGCTTTCCAATTAATTTGTTCACCGTCACTGAAGAGACCAATTTGCTTCTTTAACTCAGACTGGAACTTCCACTCGTGTCATTCACTTCCCGTCTTCAGACTGGAACATCAAAGTACGCTGACTCACTGCATCCAATCAAGTCACAGTGAGCAAGTTCTGAGATGTTTTCCTCACTCACCACCTAACGCAAGGAACTGCCTGAGTGAAACAAACGGCATCATGATACCCCCTAGAAAAATTTCTTCCTTTCGTTTGCAATTCACTCCCTGACCCAAAAACCTTTCTAAACTCCGGCCAAGATTTCTTCCGGTGTGTCTGCAATAAGTTATGGACTCAACACAGCCGCTGGCTTACACACACATGTGAGATTCTGAAGAGAAGAGAGGATCAGAAAAGTCGCTGTATACCAGAGATATAATATAGACCTGATCTTCAAGGACCTACTGGCTGGTCAGCACCATAATCTTAAGGTTCGCGAAGGAGAAACCAGTATCGCCTGCTTGTCCTTTGGCAACATGTTCATGTATTTTATTTATCAATTGGTTTGAAAGCATTGTGAATACAGCTCAGGTATGTTAGCTATACATACTGTTTTATAAGCAGTTTGCTACACACTGAGATATTTTAGTCTTTGTAAGATTAATGTTATGAAGTTGAGGAATAAGTCACACTACCCATGATAGTTGGCTCATACGTCGTCTCGTACATGTTAGAATTACTCTTCATAACAACATACAATGTAATAAAATGAAGTCGAATTCACTGGATGTAAGCTAACTTGAATTTTTCTTCTCACACAGGTGAAGATCTGGTTTCAAAACAAAAGATCCAAGTGCAAGAAGATAATGAAGACAGTAAACTCAGGCGGGTCGTGTGTGCCACAGGGTGCTCCGGTGGGGCCCGGCTCTCCCCTCACCTCCTCCCCACTTTCAGTCAACTCCCCTCTCTTAACGTACACTACCCCTACCCCAATTAGTCCTCCTCCTCAGGCTTTGTCCCCGGCCCAGCCTTACACAACCCTGGCCCCTATCCATCACCCCAGATCGCTGCCGTCCCCCGGGGCGTGCCCACCGGGGCACCCCTACTGGCCCCAACAGCATGACTCGCCCCAACTCACCCCCTCCCATGTACTCCCACCGCCCCAACAATCCCAACCTGGTTCTCCCATCCCACATGTTCAACAACAACAAATCCCTCACCATTCACAACACTCGGACGCACTTCAACAGACTTCACATACTAACTATCCACCCCATTCTGCCTCTCCTCATTCCCACCCATCCTCACACCCGCTGCAGCTGCCGCCGCACGCCCACGGGCCGCCCCAACACCCGCCCACGCCCAGCAGTCAGTCGCAGGACAATCATGGTTCTCCCCAGCTGTGTGGCCCTGGTGCACCCCCGCCCCAGCACCACATGAACCACCCGCCCCACGGTGGATACATGCCGCCCACCTCCATAGCTCCACCTGTATCCTCTGCTGACCACATGTCCTTACCGCCAGCCGCCTCTTCGCCCTCTCTGGCCGCCCACCACTGGGACATGAAGCCGCCCGTGTCGGCGCCCTACATGTACTCGTGGTATTCCCCAGACCAACAACATCTCCTCACTTAGTCACTCATCTTAATGTGTTGGCAACAAGGGCCAGTGACCACCGCCAGCTTCAGGGCCACCGAGCTCCTGTTATGGCCCGCTGTGTGGCCCACTGGTGGCCCGATGCCTGAGAGCCGGAACCAAAGATGACAAGAAGAGCCCGAGGGGCATCCCAAAGATTTTGTGCAATATACTCGCCATATTGGCGATGATATTGTAGAGAACATTAGGAGAGCCGAGGCTTTTAAGAGGTGACTCAGATTCCCTGACCAACACTTTCTGAGCAACTGGCCTGAAGCCTCTGGGAGCCACACGCCTGGAGATAGCCAGCTGAGTATCAAGGATATTAACGAAGGGAGGAATAAAAGTCGCGTTTCATCGGCAGAAGCTCCATGTCTTCCCGAAGTTTCACCTCATAAAAGGTAAATGAAACAGCCGAGCGACTACTGAATTCCACTTGACTCACCTAGATCTATATATAAATGTGTTTGCCCAACAAAAAGACTGCTTGGTCCTGCATAAAAGTGGCTCCTCTAGCGATGATTTTAATGTTTTATAATGTCTTACCAATCTGTTGTGATTTAATTTGACAAGACTGGTAACATTCAAAAGATTTTTATGTAAATTTGATCTACCTGACTGCAGTGAATTACATATATGCATGTATATAAGGAATATATATATATATATATATATATATATATATATATATATATATATATATATATATATATATATATATATATATATATATATATATATATATATATATATAATTAAATTATTGTACCCACGAACGAGTGGTATTCATCAATAACAACACTACGAGTAGCCAAGGAGTCGAACCTATGCTGCTTTGGCCCGCCTCATGGTGAGCGAAAGAGACATGACGCTCTAGAGCGTCGCAGAGTTATATATATATATATATATATATATATATATATATATATATATATATATATATATATATATATAATGTCGTGTCCAATAAACCAATAAACCAAACCGGTGAGTGAGGCATAAATAGAAAGTGTAGTTTTTGCCGAATAAGTAGAATGAAAATCAGTCTATGCCATAAATCTACTAAAATAATTTTCTGAAGATGACGAAAAAATACATAACATTGGTTTTAAGTAATGTTAAATAAATCTAAATTGATCTATGATATATTTAGTAGAATTTGGCTTAAAAAAAAATAAGCAAGGTTAGGGTAGGTTGGGTGAGGTTTCTAAGGAAGGCTTAATTGAAATATATTATTTTTACAGCATTGTAAAGAAGAAAACAATGTCAATGAATCTGTAAAATATATTCCTGGAAAACTGCAAGTTCGGCTTATTAGGCACGATATATATATATATATATATATATATATATATATATATATATATATATATATATATATATATGCATTGTGACGTATTCTAAACAAATTCACTGACTGTTGCTAAAAATGTTTGTTTTTTGTCAAGTTAAGCATTGTTTCATGACATTTATCTGAGCTGGTCTCAAATACTCTTACGATAAAAAGTGTGAACATGTAATGTGTTTGTTTACTCTGGAAAAGCAGAATTTCTGCAACAACACAAAGAAAAACTCTCCTACAACATTACCAACTGGGAAACTGCAGCGAATCTTCCCAAAAGGTCAGTCTCCTTTAAATCACAACTATGGTGTGACTGGTTAATTCCTACTGAAGGGGACGTGTGAATCCCCGCTACAGGAGACGTGTGAATCCCCGCTACAGGAGACGTGTGAATCCCCGCTACAGGAGACGTGTGAATCCTCGCTGAAGTGAACATGGGAATCCCCACCAAAGGGGACATGTGAATCCCCACTAAATGAGACGTTTGAATTCTCACTAAAGGGTGACGTGTAAATTCCCACTAAAGGGGACGTGTGAAGTCTTGCTAATGGGAACGTGTGAATTTCCACTAAAGAGACATGTGAATTCCCACTAAAAGGGACGTGTAAATTCCCATTATAGGGGACTTGTGAAATATTACTAATGGGGACATGTGAATTCCCGCTAAAGGGGACGTGTAAGGTCTTACTAATCGGGACGTGTGACTCCCGATTAAAGGGGACGTGTGAATCTCCGTTAAAAGGGCCGTGTGTATTCTCTTCGAAGGGGACGTGTGAATCGCTACTAAAAAGCACGTGCGAGCCCCCAACTAGAGCGGACGTGTGAATGTATAGGAGTGTTGCCACTACAGCGAACACTTGTAAATCACCACAAATGTGTAAACTCCTCCGTGAGTCACCGGTGCTTCGAGTGATCCTCGTGAGTAACTTCTGTACACTTGCTTAGTTGCTGTCGTGACACTGTTAAAGCCCATGTACTCAAACCGAGGAATGGGTCCAATTCTTCTTGCCCATCCATGACAGTCTTATGGTGGATTCTCTTGCGATTCATAAAATGACGTTTACCTAATACTAAGGCGATGCAACTACATCGCAGAAGACGTTGGAGTCATATACCAGGCATCTACAACAGATTTATATAAAGATTTCTTCATCTGTGAACGATCGAGATTTGTCTGTGAGGAAATGTTCCCAAAGAAAAATAATTTTGTGGGTGTGTATGGAAGGTTCTGGTGGCCACGTTTTACACACACGTCAGAAAAAGCTCTCGTAAGATACGACAGCGGACAATCAGTCGTCTTAAGTCATCAACCAGAGCACTCAAACAGTAACAAATGATTGCCAAATTAAAACGGAAAGTTACTTTTTTACTAGTAACCGCAGGTACACACTTCACTTAGATTCTCCTGTCACTGTGTCATCCTCTCAGATCTGTCTGTCTGTCTGTCTCTCTCTCTCCCTCTATCAGCTCCTTTCCCTCCCTTTCATTTCATTGCCTTCCTACATCTTGTGTCTTGTATTTCATGATTGGTTTAGTAATGTAGATATTTTTTTTAATAAATATTATTTAAAAAAATGGCTTTTGACATTTGCTTATCCCTAGTCAACTGAGATGTAAATGTTCACATCCTGTGTGAATAAGACCTTATTATCTTACACACACACACACACACACACACACACACACACACACACACACACACACACACACACACACACACACACACACACAACACACACACACACACACACACACACACACACTTCAGGAAAATATACATATTAACAAAACAAAAATATAATCGTTAGTCCTAGAGAGAAAATTACATTAACAAGATAAAGTCGCAACCTTAAATTTATGGTAGGCATACTAGGCACTCCCACACCATATTGTCCAAGGCATCCCTTGTCACTCTGGTGTTCTGCTAACATAATAACATATGTAACAAGGAATAAAGTGTAACATGAGATACGAGGTGTCTTGTCTGCCGTCCACAACACGATCTTCTGGTATTTTCGATGAGCTTGCAACCCAATTCTTTGAGGTGTTGTGTGTGTGTCTTTTCTTATTAGAAGAAAGTGATACTATGAATCCAACCCTCTATACTTCTCACATCAGCTGTCAATCGTTACATCAGGGACATAACGTGATAACATAAGGGCGACTGAGAGGATCATCATGGTTGCGAGACAAAAATGATAGAGATCGTCTTTCGGCCGGGCTCGGGGCTTCAGCAAGTCGGAGAGCCAATGCAGTATTGAGGGTCTGAGGGGTTATTATGTGTGCCACTTGCACACATGGGAATTGTTAAAGGAAAATCTCCAAAGATGCGTACCCACTGTTTTAGAATCTTGCAAGCTGACTCAGAGCTCTTGCAATCTTGTCTACGAGGGAGGGGGGGCTGTTCCAGTTTGACTGTTCTTGGGCCTTAGCTGTAGCTGGTCTTGATTTGTAAGCTAACAAAGCATTCAAGTGCCACTAGTAAAGGTTTGGTCGAGCACCCTCTCTATATTACCTGTATGTTTTGGTAGAAGTGTGACCTGTACATAATGCAAATCATTCTGAGAAATGTTTAGAAACAGATTTTAGAAGGATGTAATACTAAGTTTGGGGCTACTGGAGGATGGGAAACATCGCATAGGTTAGGTGAGCGATAAGAGAAATCTAACGATGAGGTAGAAGGTATCAAAGTTACTAATGTTTTAGATCACGTCTTTCGCTCTCTTAAGGTTGGTACATTTTTTCACACACTCTTGTCTAAGGGATGAAGTGGGAAACTATGACAGCACTATGACAGGATCAGTGACATGCACTCCTCGCAAGGCAGTTGTGACGATTAATGGTTGAAGGTACAAGCTAACTTTTGGAGGGGTTTGGGAAACTGCCTAGATTCTCATCATGATTTTCTTCTCATGCCTAATAGTAGATTTTTTTTATCGTGCCAGCTAGAGTGTGATCATCCAGGAACCACATGTTCAGTTAGTTAGGGCAGGAGTGCTGTGACAGGCAGAAGAGGAGAGGATTGTGGGGATCACATTCTTGAATACCGTCATTTGGATCAATTGCATATTCATCACAGAGAAATTTCGAGTTAGTGTTGCAGTATGATTTGATGAACACACACACGAAAGGGAAATGATGAACAGCTCGAGGAACAACATACCTTCTGACAAAACAGGAAAGACTAGTCGTTTCCCACCAAATAAGGATGACCCAAAGAAGAAAATATTCATCGCTCGATCTTCAGCTATTTCAAAAGTGCACAAATGTCGCAGTTCATTGTTGACACACAGACGATCGATCTCCCTATTCTACTACAGTATATTTGACAACATTCCGACGACATGCACGATATTTGACAACTTTCAGACAACATGCACGATATTTGACAACTTTCAGACTGCATGTACGATATTTGACAACTTTCAGACTGCATGCATGATATTTGACAGCTTTCAGACTGCATGCATGATATTTGACAGCTTTCAGACTGCAGGCACTGCATTTGACAACTTTCTAGTTACAGTTACATCTAGCCGGTTTTCACGAGCACTTTTGACAGCCATCACCATGTTTGTACTCCAAGGGCACATCAAGTCCCAAACTCTCCTCCACTCACCTGCATCATGCATGTTCATTACCACCACACACTCCTTCCAAGGCTTCTTTGAACATCTCCAATACCCCTCATTAATATACCCTTTTTTTTTTTACCTTAACCACTTTATTATTTTATATAAACAATATCAACAACCCATGTTCATCTCTCTAAACTATACCTTGTACTCACATAGTTGCACTCACCTAATTCTGGTTGCAGGGGTCGATTCACAGCTCCTGGCCCCGCCTCTTCACTGGTCGCTACTAGGTCACTCTTCCTGCTCTATGAGCTTCATCATACCTCTTCTTAAAGCTATGTATGGATCCTGCCTCCACCACGTCACTTCCCAGACTATTCCACTTCCTGACAACTCTGTAACTGAAGACATACTTCCTAACATCCCTGTGATTCATCAAAGTCTTCAGTTTCCAACTGTGACCCCTTGTTGCTGTGTCCCATCTCTGGAATATCCTGTCTGTCCACTTGACGATTCCTCTCAGTATTTTGTATGTCGTAATCATATCCTCCCTGTCTCGCCTGTCCTCCAGGGTCGTCAGGTCGATTTCCCTTAACCTTCCTCGTATGACATGCTCCTTAACTCCGGGACTAGTCTTGTTGCAAACTTTTGTACATAACTACCTTTGTAATCATGTTTATCTCTCTTATATACCTTGTATATAACTACCCTTGTAATCATTTATTTGGTTTTACTGGTGTCGATATTGGGATTTTTTTTTGCCAGAATACTAATGATCTGCTCTGAAAATTGTGCATAATTCATTTCATTTGACTTGCTAATTATCCTGAAACCGAAAAAAAAAACATTTCGGGGATGAGCTATAGCTGCTATGTCCTCTGGTTTCTCTTTTATTTAATTGCTTGCCCAGTAACCACTAGGGTTACTGCACGCCAGGATAATGTTTCTTTCTGATCTTCTCTTTAATAGTTTTAGTTACTCATGTCTCACCTTGTTATCCATGTCTCACCTTATTATCCATGAGTTACTCATGTCTCACCTTGTTATCCATGAGTTACTCATGTCTCACCTTGTTATCCATGAGTTACTCATGTCTCGCCTTGTTATCCATGAGTTATTCATGTCTCAAACAGTTTTGTCACGAATACTTGGGTTTCCTCGAGTTTCTATACACGCCTGCCTAGGTGCAGGCTTTATGATGGAGCCTTAAAGATTATTTGCTAAAGCTCCTGGGAGTGATTTATAAGTATGCTAGTTTTGCAAATGCTACCGAAACTATATGACTGATACTAACATGCTTCCAGTGATCTGCTGGGTGTAATGAATACTCCCAGATCTTTCTCTCTTGACCGTTGCACGCAGTTCCCTTCCGGACAAACTGTATTCTGTGCCCGGTCTTCTTTCTCCTGAAAGTATTGAATTAGGACAGAGTTTTAGTGGTAACTTGCATGACCCATCTTGAGCCCACTGAAATCTTATTTGTCTCTCGTTTTCTTTACTAGTTATTATCTTTTTCATTAGTTTTACATAATAAGCAAGCAGTGATACATAGTTTTAAAACTTCACAGCCAAATCATTTATATCGGTAATAGCCTGGGTTCAAGTACTGAACCTCGTCCACACTCGTACTTCTCTCACCTTACCTCCACTCCCCCCCCCCCTTCTCTTTCTCTCTCCTTACTATGGGATATATTTGAAATATCTCATTTATCAATTCTGAGTGTGTGTGGGATAAAAGTTAATAACAATGCTAGATCTGGTACAAAGAATTCCAACACTGAAAGTACCTTGTACTTGGTACTATTGGTGAAGAGTGAGGATAACGACAGTCAAGCTGGTGATAATGTCCGAAGTATGGCTTGAAGTCTGATCAAAAACGTGTTCTTGTAACCTCGATTTCTGTCACTTCTGGCGTCATACTATGTATATAACTGCGTCTTAAAAACTGCTATCTTGTGAAATGCGATTTGTGAGGCAAAACATTTGTTACTGTATTAAAGAAGCAAGAACAACAACTACCACAATTAAAGCCAAGTTAGTGTAGTAACGCACAGTCACCTAAAACCTAAATAATACCACTTCAATATTTTTAATTTTATGACGATCATTAAATTTGTATTTCAGTTATTGCTGGTCAAAATATCATTTTTAATTAGGCAATTTATTTGCAAATCTAGTGTTCTTTGGGTAGTACACACGTATCTATAAGGAAGACACGATTTCTGAACTAATGAACACACAAACACTGTCTTGAACACAAAAGTTAATGATTATTCACACAAAACTTTTAAATATTGTCACTATATATACACCTAGAGATGTATTTCTCCCAGAGTATATATGCTGAGATTTTACTGTAATCCCTATAATTGGGATTAAAATATTCTTGTCTGGTGGTGAAAAGGTTACAAGTAGACATAATGACTCGTGTAGTCGATAGGCTTTAAACCCCATTAACCGATCAACCAACCCATGCGACGTGGAACACCGTAGGAGGCAAAAGTGAACTGGGCACTTGTAAGTAGCTAATACATCATGGAAATGCAATAATAGTAGCAGGTGCAGCGTCTGCTTGTGAAGAAGCCTAGACTGATGACATGAACGTCTACTGGAGCTCTGAGGTACAGAGTGACAGTAAGCAACAGAATGTGAAAGATGGAGAAGGGTGGGAGCGCGTCTCTCTCCTACTTGATGAAGCTTAATGTTTTAGATTGAATTTTGTCAAGGAGAATTGAGACACACCTTCTCATATGTTGGAGCAGTGTTCTATTTGAATACTGACACGGTTTTAATGCAGAGCAAGTAGTCGACAAGAAAGCGAGACTATGATAATTTTGAAGATCATACATAAAAAAAAAAATGTTGTAGAAAAAGAATGTGTACCTGGGAACTCCATCAGAGACAAGATCGTAAAATGGTCACTGCTCAACTTATATTGCAATTAGAAAGGGTAGAAGCTATACAGGAGGCGGGAGAAATCAAGATAAGCTGAATTACAACTCAGTGGAATGATTGATAAGGCAACCGTGGATACGGCTGACCCTAGTTTCACATTATCTGACATCGAAGCCTCCCGATCATCCCCGATAACCAAAAGTCACGATCTGTTATTCTTCGAGCTCCTCGTCTTGACACTCTTCAACTCTGCTCATTTCTTCTTTTCTACTCTCTCTTATTACCTCTCCTGTCCATGGCTCATACCTTCTCCGCTCATAAACGTGGATAGTAACCCTTGCTGGGAAAAATGTGATAAAAGCTACTTTTGAAGTTTATGCGAAGGCACAAGCTTACTATACATTCTTCATGTACACACACACACAGGGGATGGAAATCTTCAGCTCAAGATCTTTCACACATCTCCGTGCGTCATCAAAAGCTATGCAATGTTGCAAGAGCAACAACAGGTGGAGAGGAAGTTTTCTCAGATCAAGGTAGCGTGGTGACGCCAGCCAGTTCCTCCCAAATATCCTCTTATTTCATCTCTTGCTACTCTTGCAACACTGCAGAGCTCCTGATGACGCACAGATGTGTGTGAAGGATCTTGAGAAGATTTCTATGCCCCGTGGCTTGTTTTGCATTGTTAAGATTGCCTTTCTGGAAAAGAATTCTTCCTCCGTATTCCATGCTTCTTGCAAGAGACTAAAATGTCGGGAGAAAAGGGCTACCCGTTCTCCTGTATAAATTACTAAAAAAATGTCTTTTTCTTTTTAGGTCACCCTGCTTTGGTGGGATACGGCCGGTGTGTTGAAAAAAGTATATATATATACAAAGATAACTTACATTTATGAGATTGACTTAAGGACTAATTATGGCGTTCATAAGCAAAATGTTTTTCCTGAACATCACCGCCACCATCATCACCTACACCAACACCACTACCACCAACACTACCTACACCACAGCCTAC
>NC_091347.1:16037474-16064974 GCF_038502225.1 Cherax quadricarinatus | reverse complement strand
TGCACACCTGCGAAATTAAGGAAGCAATATTTTTAAATTAATATATGGCAATCCTGGCAATAGAATTAGTGTTATTCTTTTAATGTGAGTAGTTTGTTCGTGTTCCTGTTAACGATACGATTAAATTTTCGTTTAACCTGCCCAAAAAGTGTTGTGCGTTACGTAGAACTGTGTTTCCCTGCGTGAAATGTGAGTTCAACAGGTGCACATTCTTATTTTAATTTACAGTCTTATACCTAATGCTGATGGGTTTATCACTATTCCAGGAATAGTTTGAAAATGAGCTCCCTAGCATTAATGCTGACTTTGATCTCACTTAACTATAATATATGGACGATGCGTTTGCTTTTTCTTCCTACGTTTGTTGACGTTCAGCAGTTCATAGATTTCTCTGATTCATTTAGAGTACACATTAAAGTTAAACATGACGAGAATACTTACGAGTTTTATAAAGCTTCGTGCGCAGAAGTACCTCTGTTTTTAATGTCTATATAAAAACTGGATACTTCACACCCTTCCTTCTCACTCCCATCAGAGTGTGTATGCCACGCAATTCTTAGAACATGAGGTAGATAATATGTAACAAATACAGTAAAAAATATTTTACACTAAGATTGCTTTGTTAGGTTTAAAGTTTATCCACTACACGAATCATTACGGCTAATTATCACCTGTACACCATTAGCCAAGAATATTTTAACTTTCTAAAACTGAAGCTGAAGTAACCTGTCAGCGTATATACTGATATACACATCTCTGTATATACTGAGAGAGGTACATCTCCCTATATATGAGAGAGATGCATCTCCCTGTATATATTGAGAGAGATGCATCTCCCTGTATATACTGAGAGAGATACATCTCCCTGTATATACTGAGATACATCTCCCTGTATATACTGAGAGAGATACTTCTCCCTGTATATACTGAGATACATCTCCCTGTATATAATGAGATGCATCTCCCTGTATATACTGAGATACATCTCCCTGTATATACTGAGAGATATACATCTCCCTGTATATACTGAGAGAGATACTTCTCCCTGCATATACTGAGAGAGGTACATCTCCCTATATATACTGATAGAGATGCATCTCCCTGTATATACTGAGAGAGATACTTCTCCCTGTATATACTGAGATACATCTCTCTGTATATACTGAGAGAGATACTTCTCCCTGTATATACTGAGATACATCTCCCTGTATATAATGAGATACATCTCCTTGTATATACTGAGATACATCTCCCTGTATATACTGAGATACATCTCCCTGTATTACAGAGAGATAATCTCCCTGTATATACTGAGAGAGATACTTCTCCCTGTATATACTGAGAGAGATACTTCTCCCTGTATATACTGAGAGATATTTCTCCCTGTATATACTGAGATACATCTCCCTGTATATGAGATACATCTCCCTGTATATACTGAGATACATCTCCCTGTATATACTGAGATACATCTCCCTGTATATACAGAGATATACATCTCCCTGTATATACTGAGAGAGATACATCTCCCTGTATATACTGAGAGAGATACATCTCCCTGTATATACTGAGATACATCTCCCTGTATATACAGAGAGATATACATCTCCCTGTATATACTGAGAGAGATATTTCTCCCTGTATATACTGAGAGAGATACATCTCCCTGTATATACTGAGACATCTCCCTGTATATACTGAGAGAGATACATCTCCCTGTATATACTGAGATACATCTCCCTGTATATAGTGAGATACATCTCCCTGTATATACTGAGAGAGATACTTCTCCCTGTATATACTGAGATACTTCTCCCTGTATATACTGAGATACATCTCCCTGTATATACTGAGAGAGATACTTCTCCCTGTATATACTGAGAGAGATACATCTCCCTGTATATACTGAGAGAGATACTTCTCCCTGTATATACTGAGAGAGATACTTCTCCCTGCATATACTGAGAGAGATACATCTCCCTGTATATACTGAGAGAGATACTTCTCCCTGTATATACTGAGAGAGATACTTCTCCCTGTATATACTGAGAGAGATACTTCTCCCTGTATATACTGAGAGAGATACTTCTCCCTGTATATACTGAGAGAGATACATCTCCCTGTATATACTGAGATACTTCTCCCTGTATATACTGAGAGAGATACTTCTCCCTGTATATACTGAGAGAGATACTTCTCCCTGTATATACTGAGAGAGATACTTCTCCCTGTATATACTGAGAGAGATACTTCTCCCTGTATATACTGAGAGAGATACTTCTCCCTGTATATACTGAGAGAGATACATCTCCCTGTATATACTGAGAGAGATACTTCTCCCTGTATATACTGAGAGAGATACTTCTCCCTGTATATACTGAGAGAGATACATCTCCCTGTATATACTGAGATACTTCTCCCTGTATATACTGAGAGAGATACTTCTCCCTGTATATACTGAGAGAGATACATCTCCCTGTATATAATGAGAGAGATACTTCTCCCTGTATATACTGAGAGATACTTCTCCCTGTATATACTGAGAGAGATACTTCTCTCTGTATATACTGAGATACATCTCCCTGTATATACTGAGAGATACTTCTCCCTGTATATACTGAGAGAGATACTTCTCCCTGTATATACTGAGAGAGATACTTCTCCCTGTATATACTGAGAGAGATACTTCTCCCTGTATATACTGAGAGAGATACTTCTCCCTGTATATACTGAGAGAGATACTTCTCCCTGTATATACTGAGAGAGATACTTCTCCCTGTATATACTGAGAGAGATACATCTCCCTGTATATACTGAGAGAGATACATCTCCCTGCATGTACCCTTGACTTATTTTACACTGAAAATTTTCCTTGACACTGCCCTTCCTAAAACCTTGAAAATAAAGATAAAAAAATTTGCAGATATTTTCCAGTAAAAGATTCTCAATACAAAATTAACCTTTTACAACTCATGTACATTTCATTATGTTTTTTTATCAATTTGTTGTAATTCATTTATCATTGTCGTGCAAATTAAACATCACTGAATCGGACTTCAGTATAACCGGGAGAAGAATCTTAACAAAAGTCAGTGTAGGTACAAACTGAATGTTCTGGTCTACAAGAACACTGTAAATTCAGCTGAACAGTCATCTTTAATATACACTGTTCATACTTGTGTATACATATGCATAAACATATTATGTATTAAGATATAACACCTATGATGATGTTAGGGAGCCACAGCCTCTGAGAAGAGAATACAGAGGTTGAAGGGAGAAATCTCTCATTTTCTGTTTGATGTTACCGAGTGTTGTCATCTAATTTCTTATATTTTAAAGATACTTCAAAAGTTTATTTTGTATAAATGATTTTGAGGGTTACATTACAGATACGAAAAGTCGGTATGTTTGTCAACTTTTAAATTTCAAATATTTTATCGACCTCTTCAGAATTCGGTTGTAAGCCTAGAACACGATACTGAAGCACTTAACAAGAAAACGAATCTCTATGGGGTCAGTAGTTTTCCTAATTGGGATTTCGTTAAACTCTTTCAGGAATATAAAAGCACACTTTCCCACGAACTGAAGTGCCTGAATAAGCTGAAGAAGAGAAGTATTGATAAGCAAGTTTCCTGTATATTCTAAACTTTTGGGGCCTTTTTTTTTTATTATGTAGATGCACGCTTGTAGTCTCACATTATATGCCTACCATGTGCTCAGGGTAGCATGGTGATTATGTAGACTGTATCGTCAGGTCTGCATAGTTGAGACTGCCCAGGCTTGCGATTTTTACCTTTAATCAAATTGTAAATAAGACCATAAAGCTCACAGACACTCTTGCATTCGGTGAGGACAGGGGCAGCAAGGCGAAGGGCTATGCCAAGTCGAATAGTCCGAGGGCCGAGACAAATGTCAGAGGGAAATCAGAGACAGGCAATAAAAAATCCCCTGCATGATAAGCTCTCACTGCCAGGAAGAGACCTCTGCCAGGCTTTAACACATTCGCGTGTGGAGTTTCCCAAGTTAATAAATCTGTAAACAAACTTATGGTTACAATATAGTAAGGAATCAAGTGTATGGATACAATTAAGTATATATTAAGTAAAAATCATCATTGAAAATAGTAATAAAACAAATAACCTTACTACCACTACTACTAAAAATAAAAAATGGTAATGGAAATAATATTAATATAAACAGAACATGCAAAATTAATACTGGAAATAGATGGTAATACGGAACAATGGTAATGGCAGTGTTAATAACACAGTATATAACAACAATAAAATTATTAATGAGACACACAGCAATAGGTAAATTCATAATGGAAACACTTCTCTCACCAGGAATTTTAAAATCCAATGACTGGACTGATAAGCACCTCGAAACGTTTACAAAATAAAGTTACTTTACAATGTAAACTGAAATATTTTCACCTCTTGTTTCCATCGCGTCGATATTTTATACCATTTCTCTCCGTCAAAATTGTCTAACGTTGCACAAGTCTCTTTTATAGACAATGGCAGTGTTCAAGCGTCTTTGGTACAAGGAGGATACTCTCAAGTTACTGCCCGTCGTCTCAGAGGAATAAGGTCGCCTGTGGTCTTTGAAATCCTAACCTCCTTCATTAAATCTTGATACCTAGTGGGGAAAAATGCATAAGTATATAAAAATTTTAGGTATAAAAAAAAAATTACCAGTTCAACCGCTTAGAGCGAAAAGTTGTTCAAATATGAGTTTGTTGTATATTTGTGCCTTTTCCTTCCTCCATAACTGTCATAGTCACGCCCTCCTACCTCGATCCCTTGCTCTAACTCTTTTGCGCTGCCAACCACTTTGCCTCGTAGTCATGTTTTTATTCATTTCCATTCTGACCATTTCATATACTGCATGGTCTTCTCTAACCCTCATAACTATGCCTCTTCAACTTTCGTTTATGTTCTCTTCAAAAACATAGTACCTTCCTCTCACCATCAACTGATCCCTTCAACCACTCTCTACCAACTTTTCCTATTTTTCAGACTGAACCAGCTATCAGTTAGTGCAAAGCCAAGTTTAGCAAAGATCTTTTATTTTTGCAACGTTTCACGTTTGAGAGACTTTGTCAAGCTTTATCACTTGTTAAAGCCTCGTTTAAGTACTAGATTAGGAAAACAACTATACATTCTCAATTTTAGTCTATGCTTGCCCGTAGGTCTGTGCATACCATGGGTTTTCAAATTGTGCATTTCTGCCATAAAGACTTGAAATAAAAATTATTAATTATTCCTACTAATTATTAATATTATAAAAGTTGTAACAATGATTCTACATTGCCTCTACATGTTTTGTTTACATTTGTCTCGCAGACACACTCCCACTACATCTTCTGTTCATTATTTACGTTACCCCTCCCCCCCTATGACCATTCACATTCGCTCACCCTCTCCCCCCTTCAGCTTTTTCCCTTCCCCTGCCGCCTCCCTTCAAGCCTTCCCTCAGGAGGTTTCGAGGTTATCCATCTCCATAATGACCGCCAGCGCCTCAGGCTGATCAAAAGCGCTGTCAGAGACGCAGTCGAAGTCGATTATTATGGAGCGTCAGCCTCGGTGAAGGTTGAACGTTGGGGCTGCCTTGTCTTCTCTTGACCCAGACGTCGCTCTACTGACGTATAACGTCATAGAGTCATTCTTTTGAGACACTATTCAAGTAAACGTCTCTTCCTTGACCCAAACATTGTCCGTTTGACGCAGAAATAGCTTTCTTGACGCAGACACTGCTCTCTTGAGACAGGTGTTACTCTCCTGAAGTAGACGTAACTCTCTTGACGTATAGGCAATCTGTATACACCTAAATCGCTCTGCAACGCATGCGCTGCCACATAACTAAATGACAACACGTACGTGTGTGTGTGTGTGTGTGTGTGTGTGTGTGTGTGTGTGTGTGTGTGTGTGTGTGTGTAGCACTAAACCCGTGTGCGTCATTCAGCACAAGAAGTAATGCAGGTTCGATCCCCAGGTTTTACTCCTGCAGAGAAGTCAATACAACATAATAGCAACGTCCTGGCTTAAGAAAAAAATATTCCGCACTAAAATAGACCAATGCAATACAGTGTTGTCACGATTTAGACCAATGTAATGCAGTGTTGTCGTGATTTAGACCAATGTAATGCAGTGTTGTCGTGATTTAGACCAATGTAATGCAGTGTTGTCGTGGTTTAGACCAATGTAATGCAGTGTTGTGGTTTAGACCAATGTAGTACAGTGATGCTGTGGTCTGGATCATTTTTAATACAGTGTATTTGTGGTTTAGACTAATTTAGTGGAATGTTGTCGTGGTTTAGATAATATAATGCAGTGCTGTCGTGGGTTAGACCACAGTAATGCAGTGTTGCCGTGATTTAGATAAATGCAATACAGTGTTGTCGTGGGTTAGATAAATATAACAGTGGTGTTGTCGTAGTTTAGACCAATATAATATAGTGCTGTCGTTGTTCAGACTTATGTAATACAGTTCTGTCGTAGTTTAGACCAACGCAATAACGCTCTGTCTTTTTTTTTTTAGATCAGTGTAATGCAATGTCGTAGTCTAGATCAATACAATATTGTCGTGGTTACACAGAAGTTTTGCCAGAGTAAATAACAAACACAATACAGAGATATATTGCATATTATGTGTTGCACCGTAGTTGAGGATGTTAGTAAGTGTGAAAATTGAATATTATCATCTTAAGCTACTTCCTTATTTACTCTTACTCTTATCCTTTGTTTCTCTCTGTCCTTTTACAATGTTTTATACCGTTGCCTTGCTTTAAAATGTGATATATACGTATATCTGTGATCTAATCAGTACCTTTGTGTGTGTGTTTCTCTCTCTCTATCTTTGTGTTTGTCTCTACTTGTGTGTATCTGCCTGTGTATGTCTACCTGTGTGTTTGTGCTAACCTTACGCTTGTATCTGTTTATCTGTATTTACCTGTGTATTTGTGTATGTGTGTGTTTGTATATGTACTGTTATATCTGAACAAATAACTGAAATAAAATGAGAAATGGTTTACAGTGAAGAGAGTGATGGCTCTCTAACTCCCCCGTTTCTTCTTTACAGGTCAAAGTCTGGTTTCAAAACAAGCGATCCAAACACAAGAAGATGATGAAGGCAGTGCAGACGGGCGGGGCTAGAACCCCCCAGGGTACACCTGTGGTGCCCAGTTCGCCACTAACGACGGCCCCTCTGTCTTCAGCCGCCTCGCCCTACCAGACGTGTTCCACCCCGACTCCGACCAGTCCTACTAGCCAAGCGTATGGAGAGCCTGGGGCTCTGTTCCAACCTCCGGGACCCTCGTATACCAAAGCTCCAGTTATTTCAGTGTCACAAGCAGGCCCAGTGGTCGATCCACACCAGGCGGGCCACCACGAGTTCAGCCAGCATCCACACATCAAGTCTGAGATGATGACCCCAGCCTCTCATTCCCCCAACACAGCCTCGCCTCACGCCCATCCCCCACCGCCTCACCCTGCGTCTGAAGGTGGCTCGCCCCTCTCCTGTGTCTCACACCTACACTATTCCCCTCATTCTGAATCCCCGCAACCCCATTTTCCTTCAGTATTTTCTCATTCTCACCCATCTCACTCACAGCCATATTATTCTCACGTAGTTTCCCCTCTTTCGCATCCACCGCATTCACACCCATTACAGCTGCCGCCGCACGCCCACGGGCCGCCCCAACACCTGTCCACGCCCAGCAGTCAGTCACAAGACAATCATGGTTCTCCCCAGCTGTGTGGTCCTGGTGCACCCCCGCCCCAGCACCACATGAACCACCCGCCCCACGGTGGATACATGCCGCCCACCTCCATAGCTCCACCTGTATCCTCTGCTGACCACATGTCCTTACCGCCTGCCGCCTCTTCGCCCTCTCTGGCCGCCCACCACTGGGACATGAAGCCGCCCGTGTCGGCGCCCTACATGTACTCGTGGTATTCCCCAGACCAACAACATCTCCTCACTTAGTCACTCATCTTAATGTGTTGGCAACAAGGGCCAGTGACCACCGCCAGCTTCAGGGCCACCGAGCTCCTGCTATGGCCCGCTGTGTGGCTCACTGGTGGCCCGCGGCCTGACAGCCGGGACCAAAGATGACAAGAAGAGCCCAAGGGGGCATCCCAAAGATTTTGTGCAATATACTCGCCATATTGGCGATGATACGGAGAGCTAAGCTAAGTCACAGCTCAAGGTTCGTCTGTATGACTGAGCTATGAGCCACGATGATGGAACTTAGACTTAGCATAGCACGGGGCACGAGAGCAGCTGTGCTAGGTGCTTGACATCTGGACTGAGGGACATGTGGACCACTGCCGAAAACCTTGTTACTCTTGTGGTGTAGCTGTGGATTAAGGGGACCCTGGAATTAAATCTGTGTCCGTGAGAGCATCTAAAAACCAGCTAGCATGATCATCACTGGAAAAAGACCCATGCCTAAGATGTTTCATTTGATATTCAAAACGTGCACGAGATGCTCCGGTGCTAAGTCTATGCACCTTAAGCAGATAGAAATTAAAAACAAAACATAAGGTGATCTTCCATCAGATTTCGTATCCAGTGATATTGTTTATTAGAATGGTATATGGTGACCAGTACTGTGGCCAGATTATCCGTAGATTCCAGGGAAGAATGCAAAACACGAAGAAGTTGAAGATATCATGAACAGTTTAGCCACAGCCTGTTGCAAATCTCACAGGGATCCCCAACTAAGCAATCCCAACAGCAGCCACAATTATCCAGAGGGAGACACCAGACGGTATGCAGATGATGCGAGACTACATATTTGCATCAACAATGACCGACCGATCTTGCACAAGAAAAGCAGTGGCGGGCATATCATTTTGACTCTTACGACCCATCCACTAATCTTCTCACCGTGGAGGAATGTTCATCCTTCTCTCTTCCAAGAACTACTACTATTATTCCTGCAGACATAATAACGTGTTCCCCCTGTCCTTTCCTGTGTGCGAGTGTGTTTACATATGCGTGCGCGTGCGTGTGTGTAATCAAACACTAAAGTGCCCCGTACACATTGTGGTTGAGGTTTACAGTCCTCGCACCATACATAATCAGCGTAGCGTTTCCAACGATTTACGCGGAGTTTACACTCTCAAAAAGACCTTACGAGGAACAGTAGTGGACAATCAGTCGTCGACCAGGACACAGCACAAAAAATAAATAAATATATAATTTGCCAAAATAAAGCGGAAAGTTAGTTTGTCACTAGTAACCGCAGGTGCACTTCACTTAGCTTCTCTTGTCACTGTCACCCTCTCAGGTGTCTATCTCTGTATTTACATCTATCTGTCTCTCTCTCCCTCTCTCATTATTTATATACCATTGTACATATCCACAACATATATGTATTTAGTATTGTATGGAATTAAGCTTTAATAAAAATAAAAAAAGTATAAAAATATATCAAATATTTTTTATGTGAAGTCTAGATCTGTGTTCAAGAGACCATTCTAAAGAAATTTCTTTAATATTAAGATGAAAATGTATTTTATTTCCATCATTCCTTGGGTACTGACGCACAATTATCATCATTTACAGCTAAGAAATTTACCACGGTAAGGGTGGGGTTAGAACTCATGGCAAGCGAGTCTTAAAACTCCAGGCTAGTGCGTCACAGTGGGGCCCATGCCATCCTTCCTATGGTGTATAAATATACCTGGTTGGATGAATGTTATTGTAGCGAGGCGGCCCAGTGGTTTACGCACTGGCCTGGAGCTTTACGACTCATTTGCCATGGGTTCTAACCCCACCAGTACCCTGGTTTGTTTGCAATCGTGCTATTATGATTTCGCGAGTCGAGAAATTTACCCTTTTATTACGAAGGAGTTAGTGTCCAAAAATTTAATTATGTAAGTGGAAACGCAGAACCAATTGTTGTTGACTGATTTACCGTAAATAAATGGACACATGCAGCCAATGCGACATTTTGTGGCAAAGTTTCGCTCTTCAGGAGCTTTGTCAAGTCGTAACGGCTTGACAAAGCTCCTGGAGAGCAAAATGTTGCCACAAATATCACATTAGTTGCATCTGTGTCCATTTACCTAACATTTTGTCGGTAATTCTACCATTTTTACTACCGTCAATAAGCGGGATTTATGGGCTGTCTTGAGTGATATAACTGCTAGCTATCTGACAGACTAAATGTGATTGACTGTCCCGATATCTTGCTTACTAATCTGTCGGCAGACTACCTTGAAAACTAATTCGCAGACTGGCTATCTAGTTTGTTAACTGGTAGAACTAACTTGCCGAGTGGTAGGCTGACTGTCTAGATTAGTGATTTATAGGCTGCCTATTAGATTAAGAGTCTGCCTAGCTTACCGCATAATAGGCTAACTGTCTACCTTACTGATAGGGTGACTGTCTACCTTAGTAACTGGTAGGCTGACTGTCTAGCTTACTGATTGGCAACTTGGATGACCGGAATACGAGCCACGTGACTTACACCTACATTGTATGCAAAATTATTAGTGAAATAATTAATGAAACATTTGGGCGCTTTCGCGTGTTCACACACACATACTCAGTGTTTGGAAAACAAGCAGGAAAGTTAAATGTGAGATGGCTAAACCAGTTGACAAGATGAACCTAACAATGCCCAGTTTTTTTTTATACTGAGTTCTTTTAAGTCTATGGGAAATGTAGGGTGAGAAACTTGAAGCTCTAGGTTCTAAGCTGTTGTTGAATCCTAATGATTATTTTTATATTCCTAGGAAAGTTAATCGGGTTTGTTCCAAGGGAGAGGGAAGCTCCTATTTCTTGGATCAAGAGCCCTTCACTGACACCAAGGCACCCTCCCTTGACAGCAGTTTAAACTTAAAATGTTCCTTATTGTCCAATTAGGCAACTCCGATGAGGTACCATTACGTGGTTGTCAGAATTTTTTTTTCTTCCTTCAAAATGTCGTTTTGCTTTCGTTGACAACACGAGAACGCCTCATCCGATCGGCTTCAAATTTTCAACCCCGTGGTACGGTACCTAGAGCAATATTCTTGGAACAAATGACTTGTCCAGGCATCTTATGGTCAAAATTGCACCAATAACTTCCAAAACCCTCCGCTGCTTGGCTTTAAATACTCAAAAAAGATCTCCCATAATTCAACAACGGCGGAGAGTGACATTCTAGGGTGTAGGCGCACGTCTGCTAATTTTGTTTAATGTTAAATTATTACCATTAGATCACATAAAATATATTCGAGTACCTCTTCTGAATGGCTTCGATATATAATGACTGATACATCTTGCAGACACGATAGTATCCGTTACGTCTAGGTTGTGTGCAGGCATATTTTGTCAGTTTACTAAATTGGTTAAACGAATATGTGCAATCATTGGAATCTATGCGATACCTGGAGAATGCCTCTTCTGGTCGGCTTCAAATGTTCAGCCCAGGAGTTTTCTTCAGAAAGTAAGGTAAGCATTGTTTCAGGATTGCATAAGTCTCAATTTGCCAATGAGATGGAAAAAAATTGGTGATTTTTTATTTCCAATCAATAATTAGAGAATGCCTCGTCTTATCGGCTTCAAACTATTAACGCTGATGTTTTCCTCAAGAAAAATAACACGCTACATGTTAAGACTGTTTAGGTGCAGTTTTTTAATCCAATAAAACTGTTAAAAAATAAATTCGTTACATTTAGAGCAATTACTAGAGAGTGTCTTTCCCGAAAGACTTCAAATTATATTAGTGGGTTTTATTAAAAAAAAAATAAAAAAAACGCTTGGTTTCCATGTAACAACTAGAGAATGACTCTTCTGGTCGACTTCAACCAAATAATTGTTGGTGTATCATAACTGCTAGTATTTTTGTATTAAATTTGAACTTTGTTTTTGACATTTTACCATTTTCATTTATCAAATTTATCTTTAATTAAAAAAACACACCAAATCGAAAGTTTATCCTCAGAGGATTAGTGAGAATAATAACAGAGAATAAAACTACAAAAAGAAAACTGGGAAATATTGAAAGTTCATTTTTACAATTATTTTAATTTTCATGCGTTAAGTAAAGCCTTACATAATGTATTATATTTAATGTCAGAAGTGAGGAGTTTATTACTATTGTGTCCTGGTCTTCAGTACCTTCCTCTAAGACTTTTGTTTATAACTTCAGAACGATCAGTTTCAAATTGTTGAACTAAAACTAAGGAAAGGTTCAATGAAAATTTTATTCGGACAATTCCTAAATTGATTTCCCTGAGTCTACTTTAGGAAGGTTATTCTGACAATCTTCAACATTTCAACAGTTAGAAGAAGGTTGGTACTGTTAATGGAGAGTGCCAGGTGCGGGTGCCATTCTGGCACTCAATCTTGAAATGATATAGAAATATTTTACATTAACTAGATTATACTTCCTCATGTGGGAAAGGAGGGGGGGGTTGCTTTGATGTTGGAGCGGGGCTCTTGATGCAAGGAGCAGGGAGTCATCCTCTACTTCCTTGGATCGAATTTGAATGCCTCCTATTCCACCGACTTTATATGACACACTACAGGTTTACTGTTCCCCCCCCCCTGATTAAAATCAATCAATTCTGAATGGCATCAATCTTAATCAAACCTTAAACACTGGTCAGACTTAGAGAAGAGTTTAGATGTTTTTTTTTCACCCGTTTAAGTCTAATTCTTCATTTTTATGTCAGAAACTAGGAAGATTGAAATATTGTTTATCATAGTTATTTCTCAGTGCCTCATCCGATTAATTTCAACCCTTCAACGCTGATAACACGATAATGCAACTCATGAGAGGCTTCAAATTTAATATGCTGGAGTATTTTAAGACACTGATCTTTCGGGGTTAACAAGAGAATGCCTCTGCAGTTTAGTTTCAGTGCTGGTGTTTCTTAAGAGGAAGGACTGAATTAGCATTGAGCTATTACTTAATTTGTCATTTTTGTTGAAGAAATTGGGATATTAGTTTCCATGCAATAACTCGTGAATGCCTTTCCTGATTCACTTCGAGTTTTCAACGTTAATATTTAATTGCATTATAAACTTAAACCGCACTCTGTACTAGTCCTAACGTTTGCATTAGGGCATAAAGGGGTTATCCAGTACAGGGATACATTTCTCGCGTCGCTTAGCGATCAGAATACATCGTCAACAATACTCTTCTAAACTATCCTTGAAAGTTTTGTCCCGATGGAAGTATTTCTTGGACAGCACAAGTTATCCTGTGAGTGAAGTGTCTTGGGCAGCACAAGTTATCCTGTGAGTGAAGTGTCTTGGGCAGCACAAGTTATCCTGTGAGTGAAGTGTCTTGGGCAGCACCAGTTATCCTGTGAGTGAAGTGTCTTGGGCAGCACAAGTTATCCTGTGAGTGAAGTGTCTTGGGCAGCACAAGTTATCCTGTGAGTGAAGTGTCTTGGGCAGCACCAGTTATCCTGTGAGTGAAGTGTCTTGGGCAGCACAAGTTATCCTGTGAGTGAAGTGTCTTGGGCAGCACCAGTTATCCTGTGAGTGAAGTGTCTTGGGCAGCACCAGTTATCCTGTGAGTGAAGTGTCTTGGACAGCACAAGTTATCCTGTGAGTGAAGTGTCTTGGGCAGCACCAGTTATCCTGTGAGTGAAGTGTCTTGGGCAGCACAAGTTATCCTGTGAGTGAAGTGTCTTGGGCAGCACCAGTTATCCTGTGAGTGAAGTGTCTTGGGCAGCACCAGTTATCCTGTGAGTGAAGTGTCTTGGGCAGCACCAGTTATCCTGTGAGTGAAGTGTCTTGGGCAGCACCAGTTATCCTGTGAGTGAAGTGTCTTGGGCAGCACCAGTTATCCTGTGAGTGAAGTGTCTTGGGCAGCACAAGTTATCCTGTGAGTGAAGTGTCTTGGGCAGCACCAGTTATCCTGTGAGTGAAGTGTCTTGGACAGCACAAGTTATCCTGTGAGTGAAGTGTCTTGGGCAGCACAAGTTATCCTGTGAGTGAAGTGTCTTGGGCAGCACCAGTTATCCTGTGAGTGAAGTGTCTTGGGCAGCACCAGTTATCCTGTGAGTGAAGTGTCTTGGGCAGCACAAGTTATCCTGTGAGTGAAGTGTCTTGGGCAGCACCAGTTATCCTGTGAGTGAAGTGTCTTGGGCAGCACAAGTTATCCTGTGAGTGAAGTGTCTTGGACAGCACAAGTTATCCTGTGAGTGAAGTGTCTTGGGCAGCACAAGTTATCCTGTGAGTGAAGTGTCTTGGACAGCACCAGTTATACTGTGAGTGAAGTGTCTTGGACAGCACAAGTTATCCTGTGAGTGAAGTGTCTTGGGCAGCACCAGTTATCCTGTGAGTGAAGTGTCTTGGGCAGCACAAGTTATCCTGTGAGTGAAGTGTCTTGGGCAGCACCAGTTATCCTGTGAGTGAAGTGTCTTGGGCAGCACCAGTTATCCTGTGAGTGAAGTGTCTTGGGCAGCACAAGTTATCCTGTGAGTGAAGTGTCTTGGGCAGCACCAGTTATCCTGTGAGTGAAGTGTTTTGGGCAGCACAAGTTATCCTGTGAGTGAAGTGTCTTGGACAGCACAAGTTATCCTGTGAGTGAAGTGTCTTGGGCAGCACAAGTTATCCTGTGAGTGAAGTGTCTTGGACAGCACCAGTTATCCTGTGAGTGAAGTGTCTTGGACAGCACAAGTTATCCTGTGAGTGAAGTGTCTTGGGCAGCACAAGTTATCCTGTGAGTGAAGTGTCTTGGGCAGCACCAGTTATCCTGTGAGTGAAGTGTCTTGGGCAGCACAAGTTATCCTGTGAGTGAAGTGTCTTGGGCAGCACAAGTTATCCTGTGAGTGAAGTGTCTTGGGCAGCACCAGTTATCCTGTGAGTGAAGTGTCTTGGGCAGCACCAGTTATCCTGTGAGTGAAGTGTCTTGGGCAGCACAAGTTATCCTGTGAGTGAAGTGTCTTGGGCAGCACCAGTTATCCTGTGAGTGAAGTGTCTTGGGCAGCACCAGTTATCCTGTGAGTGAAGTGTCTTGGGCAGCACAAGTTATCCTGTGAGTGAAGTGTCTTGGGCAGCACAAGTTATCCTGTGAGTGAAGTGTCTTGGGCAGCACCAGTTATCCTGTGAGTGAAGTGTCTTGGGCAGCACAAGTTATCCTGTGAGTGAAGTGTCTTGGGCAGCACCAGTTATCCTGTGAGTGAAGTGTCTTGGGCAGCACAAGTTATCCTGTGAGTGAAGTGTCTTGGGCAGCACCAGTTATCCTGTGAGTGAAGTGTCTTGGGCAGCACCAGTTATCCTGTGAGTGAAGTGTCTTGGGCAGCACCAGTTATCCTGTGAGTGAAGTGTCTTGGGCAGCACAAGTTATCCTGTGAGTGAAGTGTCTTGGGCAGCACCAGTTATCCTGTGAGTGAAGTGTCTTGGGCAGCACAAGTTATCCTGTGAGTGAAGTGTCTTGGGCAGCACCAGTTATCCTGTGAGTGAAGTGTCTTGGGCAGCACCAGTTATCCTGTGAGTGAAGTGTCTTGGGCAGCACCAGTTATCCTGTGAGTGAAGTGTCTTGGGCAGCACCAGTTATCCTGTGAGTGAAGTGTCTTGGACAGCACCAGTTATCCTGTGAGTGAAGTGTCTTGGACAGCACAAGTTATCCTGTGAGTGAAGTGTCTTGGACAGCACAAGTTATCCTGTGAGTGAAGTGTCTTGGGCAGCACCAGTTATCCTGTGAGTGCCTTGGGCAGCACCAGTTATCCTGTGAGTGAAGTGTCTTGGGCAGCACCAGTTGTTCTGTGAGTGAAGTGTCTTGGGCAGCACCAGTTATCCTGTGAGTGAAGTGTCTTGGGCAGCACCAGTTATCCTGTGAGTGCCTTGGGCAGCACCAGTTATCCTGTGAGTGCCTTGGGCAGCACCAGTTATCCTGTGAGTGCCTTGGGCAGCACCAGTTATCCTGTGAGTGAAGTGTCTTGGGCAGCACCAGTTATCCTGTGAGTGAAGTGTCTTGGACAGCACCAGTTATCCTGTGAGTGAAGTGTCTTGGGCAGCACCAGTTATCCTGTGAGTGAAGTGTCTTGGGCAGCACCAGTTATCCTGTGAGTGAAGTGTCTTGGGCAGCACCAGTTATCCTGTGAGTGAAGTGTCTTGGGCAGCACCAGTTATCCTGTGAGTGAAGTGTCTTGGGCAGCACAAGTTATCCTGTGAGTGAAGTGTCTTGGGCAGCACCAGTTATCCTGTGAGTGAAGTGTCTTGGACAGCACAAGTTATCCTGTGAGTGAAGTGTCTTGGGCAGCACAAGTTATCCTGTGAGTGAAGTGTCTTGGGCAGCACCAGTTATCCTGTGAGTGAAGTGTCTTGGGCAGCACCAGTTATCCTGTGAGTGAAGTGTCTTGGGCAGCACAAGTTATCCTGTGAGTGAAGTGTCTTGGGCAGCACCAGTTATCCTGTGAGTGAAGTGTCTTGGGCAGCACAAGTTATCCTGTGAGTGAAGTGTCTTGGACAGCACAAGTTATCCTGTGAGTGAAGTGTCTTGGGCAGCACAAGTTATCCTGTGAGTGAAGTGTCTTGGACAGCACCAGTTATACTGTGAGTGAAGTGTCTTGGACAGCACAAGTTATCCTGTGAGTGAAGTGTCTTGGGCAGCACCAGTTATCCTGTGAGTGAAGTGTCTTGGGCAGCACAAGTTATCCTGTGAGTGAAGTGTCTTGGGCAGCACCAGTTATCCTGTGAGTGAAGTGTCTTGGGCAGCACCAGTTATCCTGTGAGTGAAGTGTCTTGGGCAGCACAAGTTATCCTGTGAGTGAAGTGTCTTGGGCAGCACCAGTTATCCTGTGAGTGAAGTGTTTTGGGCAGCACAAGTTATCCTGTGAGTGAAGTGTCTTGGACAGCACAAGTTATCCTGTGAGTGAAGTGTCTTGGGCAGCACAAGTTATCCTGTGAGTGAAGTGTCTTGGACAGCACCAGTTATCCTGTGAGTGAAGTGTCTTGGACAGCACAAGTTATCCTGTGAGTGAAGTGTCTTGGGCAGCACAAGTTATCCTGTGAGTGAAGTGTCTTGGGCAGCACCAGTTATCCTGTGAGTGAAGTGTCTTGGGCAGCACAAGTTATCCTGTGAGTGAAGTGTCTTGGGCAGCACAAGTTATCCTGTGAGTGAAGTGTCTTGGGCAGCACCAGTTATCCTGTGAGTGAAGTGTCTTGGGCAGCACCAGTTATCCTGTGAGTGAAGTGTCTTGGGCAGCACAAGTTATCCTGTGAGTGAAGTGTCTTGGGCAGCACCAGTTATCCTGTGAGTGAAGTGTCTTGGGCAGCACCAGTTATCCTGTGAGTGAAGTGTCTTGGGCAGCACAAGTTATCCTGTGAGTGAAGTGTCTTGGGCAGCACAAGTTATCCTGTGAGTGAAGTGTCTTGGGCAGCACCAGTTATCCTGTGAGTGAAGTGTCTTGGGCAGCACAAGTTATCCTGTGAGTGAAGTGTCTTGGGCAGCACCAGTTATCCTGTGAGTGAAGTGTCTTGGGCAGCACAAGTTATCCTGTGAGTGAAGTGTCTTGGGCAGCACCAGTTATCCTGTGAGTGAAGTGTCTTGGGCAGCACCAGTTATCCTGTGAGTGAAGTGTCTTGGGCAGCACCAGTTATCCTGTGAGTGAAGTGTCTTGGGCAGCACAAGTTATCCTGTGAGTGAAGTGTCTTGGGCAGCACCAGTTATCCTGTGAGTGAAGTGTCTTGGGCAGCACAAGTTATCCTGTGAGTGAAGTGTCTTGGGCAGCACCAGTTATCCTGTGAGTGAAGTGTCTTGGGCAGCACCAGTTATCCTGTGAGTGAAGTGTCTTGGGCAGCACCAGTTATCCTGTGAGTGAAGTGTCTTGGGCAGCACCAGTTATCCTGTGAGTGAAGTGTCTTGGACAGCACCAGTTATCCTGTGAGTGAAGTGTCTTGGACAGCACAAGTTATCCTGTGAGTGAAGTGTCTTGGACAGCACAAGTTATCCTGTGAGTGAAGTGTCTTGGGCAGCACCAGTTATCCTGTGAGTGCCTTGGGCAGCACCAGTTATCCTGTGAGTGAAGTGTCTTGGGCAGCACCAGTTGTTCTGTGAGTGAAGTGTCTTGGGCAGCACCAGTTATCCTGTGAGTGAAGTGTCTTGGGCAGCACCAGTTATCCTGTGAGTGCCTTGGGCAGCACCAGTTATCCTGTGAGTGCCTTGGGCAGCACCAGTTATCCTGTGAGTGCCTTGGGCAGCACCAGTTATCCTGTGAGTGAAGTGTCTTGGGCAGCACCAGTTATCCTGTGAGTGAAGTGTCTTGGACAGCACCAGTTATCCTGTGAGTGAAGTGTCTTGGGCAGCACCAGTTATCCTGTGAGTGAAGTGTCTTGGGCAGCACCAGTTATCCTGTGAGTGCCTTGGGCAGCACCAGTTATCCTGTGAGTGCCTTGGGCAGCACCAGTTATCCTGTGAGTGCCCTGGGCAACACCAGATATCCTGTGAGTGCCTTGGGCAGCACCAGTTATCCTGTGGGTGTCTTGGGGAACACCAGTTATCCTGTGAGTGCCCTGGGCAGCACCAGTTATCCTGTGTCTGGGCAGCACCAGTTATCCTGTGAGTGTCTTGGGCAACACCAGTTATCCTGTGAGTGCCTTGGGCAGCACCAGTTATCCTGTGAGTGCCCTGGGCAGCACCAGTTATCCTGTGTCTGGGCAGCACCAGTTATCGTGTGAGTGAACATACTGCAATAATGGCACAACAGAGCAGCACAAACAGTTGACAAGGAGTTACTGCTATAATTATCTCTGGCTGATCCAGCATATACAGCAGGTATCATTACCTTCACAATTATATCCTTACCTATAAGCCTCATTACCATTATAATTATAACATCTTTATCTTCAGGCATTACTACGTTTGTAACTACAGCATCTTCATCACCAGGTATTAATACCATAGCAAGTACGGTATCTTCATCTACAGCCATCAATACTGTAGCGATTAAAACATCCACATCTACAGAAATTATCATATTAAAAATTGTAGCATCCTCATCTTAAGATATCTCTGTCTTTACAGCTATTCTCATCTGAATGCAGAAAACCCTAGATATTTCTGAGAAAAAAAACATACTGTGAGCCGTACTCGTGTAACAACTGAGATCGCTAGTCAGGGTTCTCTACAATTTGCTTCGTCACATACGTATGACGCAACATAACCAGTAACAATATGATGTTGCATATTTTTTGGGGGTTCACAATACATCTGCAGGCGGAGAGAAATAAAATTATAGACGTAATCGCGATACAAATCGTTTTACAGCAATAAACAGCATTCCGGATCAAAGAAAAGACATCTTGTGGTTCAGGTTTATTGCGCCGTCGATCGCGCGAGGTACCAAAAAAATAAAAAAAAGTCCTGTGCGATAAATCCTCGTGTGTTGTTGGGTGAGAAATCTGGTTTAATCTGAAAGTTTTTATGAATTTTGCTTCCCACTTGGAGGACTTACAACCCGCCCTCCTACCTGAGGGAAGACATGCAGCCCACCCTCCTACCTGAGGGATAACATGCAGCCCACCCTCCTACCTGAGTGATGACATGCAGCCCACCCTCCTACTATTAAAAGGATACACAGCTCATAGGCCTCCTACTTGAAGAAGGCCACGCAGCTTATACTCCTACCCTCTACAGTGTAGTAGATAGCACACACAACACACCGGGCAGTGGACAGCACACACAACACACCGGGCAGTGGACAGCACACACAACACACCGGGCAGTGGACAGCACACACAACACACCGGGCAGTGGACAGCACACACAACACACCGGGCAGTGGACAGCACACACAACACACCAGGCAGTGGTGGACAGCACACACCGGGCAGTGGACAGCGCACACAACACACCGGGCAGTGGACAGCGCACACAACACACCGGGCAGTGGACAGCACACACAACACACCAGGCAGTGGACAGCACACACAACACACCGGGCAGTGGACAGCACACACAACACACCGGGCAGTGGACAGCACACACAACACACCGGGCAGTGGACAGCACACACAACACACCGGGCAGTGGACAGCACACACAACACACCAGGCAGTGGACAGCACACACAACACACCGGGCAGTGGACAGCGCACACAACACACCGGGCAGTGGACAGCGCACACAACACACCGGGCAGTGGACAGCGCACACAACACACCAGGCAGTGAACAGCACACACAACACACCGGGCAGTGGACAGCACACACAACACACCGGGCAGTGGACAGCACACACAACACACCGGGCAGTGGACAGCACACACAACACACCGGGCAGACAATCCAAGAACGGCCAGACCCCGGTCACTCCTTTAAAATAAATGATAATTTTTTTACAGGGTGAACCGATAATCCAACATAAAGCAACTGAAGCTTCACTGAGCGGGTTATCGCATGGTTAACACACAAGATATATACGTTTCTCACTGTAAAGTATTCTTGCCTGAGGGCGAACTGATGACATGCAACCTTAATGAAGCCTCGTGTGGTTAATAGGCTTTAAGCTTCATTAACCAAGAGAGTCAGGAAACATTTGCATTTTCCCGAGGGTAAAAAACTTCACTTCTAAATAATCAAAGCCGACTGACTCAGAGAAATGCAGAAAATAAAGCTTGTAAAACTGTGGCAACAGCCGAAAATTTGTGACACAAACTCAAGAAAACAGAATAGCAGAGTAAGTGTTTCATTCACACATAGTAAACATTCTCAAGTGAATACCTTGAGAAGGTTCACTGTGATATAAACCTTGGTATTAGATATCGATAAATTGGTTTAGATAGACACGTGAGCAAACCCTAGGACATATTTATTAGAAAACGTTTCGGTCCTGGAACCTTGATCATTTGTAAGAGTGAATAAGAAGACAGTGTACATAGGCGGAGAGTGGGGTGTGACTGTCTGGAAGCCTCAATAATTGCCGTCACCGACACCACAGAACATATTAGAAACTACAAAATACCAAAAAGATTAGCATACATGATACTCAACCAGGCAAAGCAGCACATACCTAACAACACAGGAGTCACGTGATCCCACTGTCTAGTTGTCCTCGTCCCAATATGGCATTCTTCAGGTCACCATGCGTCACTCACACCTCACTCTCCGCCTACATCTGTATTTTAGAAGTGATCAAGGTCCCAGGATCGACACCATGCCTAACCCTTCTAGAGTAAGGTAGGTGCCTGAGCCCAAGCCTTTAGCTCATAAGACTGTCATTCCCATTAGCCCCCTTGGGGCGGGGATGGCAGACCAGAGAGGCCTAGCTTGTGGCTAGGCCTGGGGACAGTTAGTCCCAAAGATGAGGAGGTACTTGTGCCTCCTCCCATGGGAGACTTAGGTCTTAGACACTCCCTACAGAGGGAGCCAAGGCCGGGCCACCACTTGGAAACGGCCCGGGCCGGGAGAATACCGGCTAATCTTTAATAATAATAATAACAAGGTCCCAGGACCGAAACGTTTTCTAATAAATATGTTCTAGTGTTTACTCATATGTCTTTCTAAACCACAAGGCTCACTACACGTGAGCGAAACGTTGTGCACGTTTTATAAACATTCTTATAAACGGTTCTCTTAACAACCATCCACTGTGTGGGCGAAACATTGTCAATAACGGATCGCATTACACTGCACTCCTCTCTCCTTTTCCGCCAAAAAACATAACTTGAAAAATCCTCCCAGCCATAACATTTTTGCAATGTATAGTTTCTCAGGTTACAGACATGTCGATTATACGAGGGTCACTAAGGCCGCAATTCACCTGTACATATGTATTAATGTTCTCCACCCCTCGATGGGTAGAGAACAAAATGAATCTCTAACGTCACTCTGTAACTTCTGCTGGACGACTTTCAATGTCCTCTCAAGAGTCAGATACTCATGAAGCAGACTGTGGAAGCCACTCACAAATAGTGTGCATGATTTTTTTTTGCACTGGTATATACTATATATTTCAA
Source organism: Cherax quadricarinatus (assembly GCF_038502225.1). NCBI lineage: Eukaryota > Metazoa > Arthropoda > Malacostraca > Decapoda > Parastacidae > Cherax > Cherax quadricarinatus. The sequence goes on along the minus strand of NC_091347.1, from coordinate 16,043,054 downwards.
CAACGTACCTCGCCTCATTTCTAAATCCCATGTCCAAGCAGGTAACTGCGAACTAGAGCAGAAATACCCATTACCCATAAATTAACAAGTTGCAGATATGTCTGCCTGGGGCAAGAGAAGGCAGGTTATATTTGTTTCTGAAAAAAATATATATGATGGTTTCTAGACAGCAGGCCGTTGCTGCCAGGTACAGAGCGAGAATGACTGAGAGACTTACCAATAAGGCTAAGTTCTGGGACGAAATGTGATTGCAATAACTGTCAAGAACCATGTGGTTAATCTTGCAAGCAGAACAGATAGAAAATTGAGTAGTAATATACATCTCTATCTTGACAATACAGCCTGCACAACAGAAGGAGGCACAAGCTCTGTCTCACCTTGGATATACCTCACACTAGGACTGCATGTCCCTTATCATAATACAGTGACTTTTCTCTTGCCTCGATTCCATCTAGTTGTAGCTGCTAATTTTTAGCAGAGCCCTGAAAGTCTTACAGTTATGTACAAGAACCAGCGTTCTTAAGGCTCCCCACCTGGTCCATCTTCGTAGACAATTATATTAAACGATGGACAGCCATCAACAGTTTCATTTACCCTTCGCCAACAGCGATCATTTTTAAACTGCCGCATTTGAAACCGGTTCTTACAACATATGGACACTGAGTAAGTCAAGTAAACTGGCTGGCTCACAGCTGGCTCCAACTTAACACTGTACCATATATATTACTTAATGTTAAATAAACGCCTCTAAATTAGTGATAACATAAATATACTGTATGAAATAAGCCGAGGCAAACTACTAGCTCGTAGCTTGAAAAATAACTAGGATAGTATAGCAGTACGTTTATTAAAAAACTGTGGTAATGTAACACGTCGTAGTTTTAAAAATAAGCTTAGGAAAGCTAACAGCTTGTAGCTTGAAAAATGCACGAGCTCAGAAGCTAAGCCCAGAAGATCTCTTTAGAGTAAGAACACATCAATACACGTAAACATGTGTATTGGTAGCAACATAGGTATTCCACCCTCTTAATCACGAGCATCATGGCACTGTTACATAGTCAAATTAATGACTGTTGAAGGCACCTTAAACAGTGAAAATATGGCGCAGTTACGTTTATCGTGCTCAGTGGCTCCAGTTTTCTGTTCTCACCGCAAAACTTTTTTATCGCCTTTATCACATTTATACCTGGTATAACTGGCTAAGTATATTCATGTATAGAAGGTCCAGTGACTCGGCTGGTAGCGCACTCAGCTCACATACTGAGTGTCCGTGGTTCGATCCCCGGCCAGGTGGAAACGTTGGGTATGTTTCCTTACACCAGCTGCTCCTGTCTACCTAGAAGCAAGTAGGTACTTGGGTATTAGTGGACTGTTGTTGGTGGCTACCTGGGAGGAGGGGTAGTAGTATCCCTTAGATAGGGCTGAGCTTTGAAACGAGCTGAGGTAGGTTAACAGTTCTTAACCTGTAAAACTGTGTAAAAAAAAAAAAAAATAACAGAACGTAATGTAACCTAACTATGAAATTTGCTACAAACTGTATGTAAGGAATTCATTCAGAGAGATGGTAATGGTAGACAAGAGGCTGGAGTGGTTGATAACTATAGTCTCCCCTTCAGCCTTTTCTTTTCTTACTTTCCCGCTAACTCAGTTTCTCCTCGAGATCTTTTTCTTGTAAATATTTTTATTTATATTTTGCTCAAGTGTATTTTTCTTTGTTCTCTCTCTCGCTCTCTATTTTTTATGACTCGTAAAAGTCGCTCTTTCTTATTATTTTTCACATTTTAATTTTGTCTTCATTCAGTATTTCTTTTTAGTTCTACTTCCATCTCTTGTTTTTTTTTCTTCTTTCTGTATCGCTTCCTCTTTTTTATTCTCTATTATTATTATTTCATTATTCATTTTCTCATCTTCTCTTCATTTTTCTCTGTTTGTTGTTATTCTTGTTGTTTTCTACTGAATTGTTCGTCCTCTCACTTTACCATTTTTTCTTAATTCTTCGTTTTAGAAATATGTTTCATGTTTTTTCCGTCTTTTCTCTTTTTAACTATTCTCGTGTTCTTTTTTTAGTTATTTTTTTCTGGTTCATGAAAAATTCATTCTCTCTCTCTCGTCTTTCAGTTTTCACCTCTGTCTCCTGCACAATCCAACTTTTCCCCCTCTCTCTATTTTACTCCTTCACCTTTAACGAAACGTTGCCTTAAAATGAACATCTCTTCTATCAGTGTCTTCATTTCCCCCTCCTCCTCCTAGCCTCTCTCCTCCCTCTCTCTCTCCTTCGCTTTATCTTCCGTTCGTCTCAATCTTTCCACTTTCTACGAGTGTCTTTCACGCCACAAACTACCGTGACAGGCCCTCATCCTCGGCAGATATATTACGCAAACTCTCTTAGCCCAAACTTTAAATTTTCCCGTAAATAATGAACAGGTGTGCGTGTACAGCTATGATAAACACTGGAGCCGCCTAACCTTGGCTCTGACCATTAGTTTCCTTCATATAAATTAGTAAACGCTCTTAGGTAAATATATATAATATTTGTGATAGTTTATATTATAAACTTTCTGAAAAGCGGCGAGCTTTTTTTTTTTTTTGCAGTTGGCTTCGGGGATTATTGAAGTTAATATTTATAGATAATTTTTGTTTATATTTTTGTACCCCCAGGTGAAAGGGAGAGATAATGCAAATGGTAGAGGGGTATGGGAGAGAGACAAGGGTGAATAGAGGGGGAAATGGGAGACGGAAGATGAATATATAAGGGGATGAGAAAGGAAGATGGAAAAGGAACGAGGAAAGTGGGAAGGCAAAGAGGAAAGTGAAAGGGAGAAAGGAAGAAGAGAGATGTTAAAATGCTGTGGTGGAATGGGAGATGTGAATGAGAAAATGAAAGAAAATGTCTATGAGATAATCGCTCAAGCGATTATCTCATAGACAATCGGTAGCATATAGGTCGATGGGGAAGACCCTTCGGCTCACAGCCGAAAGGACCTGGGTTCGATCCCCTAACCGACGAAAGTCACTGGAGCATTTTTCTTACGTACTGTTACTCCTGACTACTAGCAGTGAAAAAAATGGTTTACTATGGACTGCTTCCAGAAAAAAACTGCTACGTAAACGTGTTAGAATCTGGAGGAAGTCACATTGTAAGTGAAGTAAAAATATGCTAACCTTGTGATGTCTCCCCCTTCACCATCATTCACAACCCCTCCCTTGTTTTATCTCCTCCATCATCATTCACAACCCCTCCCTTGTTTTATCTCCTCCTCCATCATCATTCACAACCCCTCCCCCAATTTTCTCCCCCCCCTCCACAACCCCTTCCCAGTTTTCCCCCCTCCGCCATCATTCACAACTCTTTCCCCAGTTTTATCTCCCCCACACCATCATTCACAACCCCCACCCCAGTTTTATCTCCCCCTCCACCATCATTTATAACCCTTTCCCCCGGTTTTATCTCCCCTCTACTCGCCTAATACACCTGTGGTATCTCCCCCCTTAACCACACCTCTCCCTTTCCCCTCCCCTCAACCCTGCAGCTCTCCAAACAGACCCATTCTGCAGTATCCTCCGGACATAGTTCTTATTTATATGCTCGCGTCACGGTTGTTGGTCACCTGGCGGCGCTCACAGCTCAAGTCAAGCATGCCATAAGTGTAAACAACCCGCAATTTGAAGCAGTTGTGAGGAGAGGATGCGGTGCTGTGCGGCGCTGTGGTATAGGGCCATGTGGTGCGACGCTGTGTCGTACTGTACGGTGCTGTGTGGCGTAATGTGGTGTTTGGTGCGGTACTGCTTGGTAAGGTTCAGTGTAGTTGTGGGTTTAGTTGCTACTGTGGACTTCCGGCTGTCTTGGTACGTGATGCAACCTTTTTCACCAACACCCACAGGTGTGTGGGTGTTGTTTTAGTTACATATATTAAGTAAACTTTACACCCGAAAGGTGACATATCAGGCTCAAAAACATACGGTAAAATATGCTAAATTATAGTATTTTCCTATAAATCTTTCGCATTTCAATTAAGAAAATCATTGTTTATAAACACACACACAAACATACCAGTATACAGGTGCTAGAATAAAGGTGCACGTTTAAAAAAAAAAAAAAAAAAGCTTATCCTAGTATTCGTGGAGGAGCGAAGGATTAGGGAACATATCATCACAATCTATAAGATACTAAACGGCGAAGATAAATTGTAAAATAAAAAGACACGATCGAAAAAGACACAACGGAAGTATAATTCGAAAATTAATGACAAAATAAGTCAATAAAGAATCACACTGTACCGTATTTTTGTATTTATCGATACTAAACTCAGATGGCGCAGAGAAGGCCAGGGTTTAACTTGGTGGAGACCACAACAAGGAAGCTGACCACCCAGATGAAAGACAGGGCAGTTAGAAGTAATTTTGCAGTGTAAGACTTGTGAGAAAGTCGTGTGAGCGAAGTGACGAGGGTACGGGAAGCAAGTTCCATAACTGAAGCAGAAAGTAGACACGATGAAGTTCAGGAGGCTTATAAACAACTGTCTTAATGCTAGAACATCTCAGAGACTCGGTTGGCGATATATTGAAAAGCTTTTGAAAATAACAAAAAACAATAACAAAAACCATGACAGCCACAATCACAACCACCAACAACCGACTGAAGGTTAAAAGGTAAAGTTAGAAACTAAAAACTCGTGAATGCTGTGAAGCAAATCGCAGATTAAAAACTCAGATGTAAATATGTAAAAAAACTTCATTGCAACAAAAAATTTCAAATGATCACAAGCTAAACTGTTATTACCTGGGGGTATACCTGGAGAGGGTTCTGGGGGTCAACGCCCCCGCGGCCCGGTCTGAGACCAGGCCTCGTGGTGGATCAGGGTCTGATCAACCACGGGGGGATTTAAGAGTTGAAACTCAAGACCCACACAAAGTCAATCAGGTACTCGCACAACACTACATAACACAGCATCAGTACCGGAAAACGGAGACCACAGACACAACAACACCTAGGAAGAGAATAAGAAAAAAAGACCAACGACCTATTGTCTAAAATGAACATAAAATTATAACATCAGTGACAAATGCTAGCCTGGCAAACATAAGAATGGCCTCCCAGAAATGTGGGCAAATAACGCTTTGCCACATATGTGCGACCAGTCCTCTAAGTACGCAGCACCCGTGTGGAACCCGTCCCTAGTCAAGTACGAAGCCAAACTCACCGAAGCCCAGGCGAAAGAATTCTAACTGGTTCCTGAGACGAGAGGATTCAGCTACGAGGAAAGACTATGAAGGAACGGAAAATAAGGTGGGATATTTATGCGACACAAAATATTTAACGATATAAAGAAGGTAGAAAAGGAAAACCTCTTTACCAGGGAAGGATCTAGTACAAAACACAAATAAAACTACACACCCAACCTAGACAGCTTTTATTTAAAACGTATTATTTGAATGAGCTAGAAAAATAACATTACTAAATAATTACCAAATCGATTAGTCAAGATAATATTTTTTGAGAAAAAAATCCAACACTGAATAAGGTACAACATGTAGTGAGTGTAAAATTGATACATCTTACTGCACCTCCCTGGGATACAT